>NC_051066.1:67872903-67975403 GCF_004664715.2 Peromyscus leucopus
CATCTCACAGTGACCCCCAATGACTTTTCAAAATTTGAGATATAGGAGGCTGGGGGGGTGACTCAGTGGGTAAGAGCACTTGAGGACCTGAGTTCAAATCCACAGCACCCAAGTGATAGAAAGCTTGATGTGGTTGCATGCCCTTATAACTCCGGTTAAGGGGCCAGAGAGAGGTGGGTCTGAAGGGCTCACTGAGCTCCAGCCTGGATGAAATGGTGGGCTCCTGGTTCAGTGAGCTGTCATGTTTCCAGGCAAGACTGAAGAGAGACACCTGACTCCTGCCTTGGCCTCTGCACACATGAGCACTGGCTTGCACACCTGCATACTCACATATGTGCACACTCTTGTACACTTATACATATCACACCACACCCACACCCATCATCACACCCACATACCCCAACCCCCCCATTTCAGCCCACATACACTACACACCACCACCACCACCACCACCACCACCACCACCACCATCCTATACTACCCACCCCCACCACCATCACAGATTGAGATATAATTCACATACCTTAAGATCCACCCTTAAGGGCTGGAAAAATGGCTCAGCTCTTAAGAGCACTGGCTGCTTTTCAAGAAGACCCCGGCTTAATTCCCAGCACCCAAACATGGCAGCTCACAACTGTCTGTAACTCCAGCTCCAGGGGATCTGACATCCACATAGACATACATGCAGGCAGAACACCAATGCACATAAAAAAAAAACCCCACCCTTTCATCTGTACAACTCAGCGGGGTTTAATATCTTCACAGAGCTGTACTTGCTATTAGCACTCACTCCCCTTTCCTCCCTGTCCACAGCCTTGCCAGCTGCCAGTGTTCTAATCTGTGATGCATTTCCCTATTCTGGACATTTTGAAAGATCAAGGGATCTGTGGTCCTTTGTCTGGCTTTTTTTGTGTAGCAGAATGTCTTCCAGGTTCATTCATTCATGAGATGGCATGGACCAGCTCTTTCTTACTGCTGGTCACAAGCATTCTGGTGAATGGACGTACCACACCTTGTTTATTCACTTGACGAACCATTGTCTGCACGCTTTGGCTATCACACTGCTATCAATATCTGTGTGTACGTTTTTGTATGGACATGCGTTTTCTTCTTTTTAATTGTGGGCCTGGACACACATGGCACAGCAGGCATGTGGAGGTCAGAGGACAGCGTTTATGGAGTTGGTTCTTTCCTTCTTTTATGTGGGTTCTAGGGTCAGACTCAGGTCACCAGTTTTGCATGGCAATAGCTACCACCTCCTCCCCACTCTCCTCCTCTCCCTCCTCCACCTCCCTCTCTCCTCCTCCATCTCCCTCCCCACTCTCCTCCTCCCCCCCTCTCCTCCTCCCTCTCCCTCCTCCCTCTCCCTCCTCCCTCTCCTCCTCCATCTCCCTCCTCCCTTTCCTCCTCCATCTCCCTCCCCCTCTCCTCCTCCCTCTCCCTCCTCCCTCTCTTCCTCTATCTCCCTCCTCCTCCATCTCCCTCCTCCTCCATCTCCCTCCTCCCTCTCCTCCTCCATCTCCCTCCCCCTCTCCTTTCCATCTCCCTCCCCCTCTCCTCCTCCATCTCCCTCCTTATTTGAAACAAGGTTTTGCTACAAAGCCCAGCCTGTCCTGGAACTCCCAGGGAGCTTCCCGCTGCCTCAGTCTCCCAAATGCTGGCATTGCCGCTGTGTGCTACCATGCCTGGCATGGATCTATGTTTTCAGTTCTCCTGGGTCTGTGTTTAGGAGTGGCTTTGGGGTGACATGATAACGCCATGCTTAGCTTTTGGAGAGACTGTTTTCCAAAGCAACTACATCGGCTTACGTTCCCACTCATGATGCAAGAAGATTCTAGTTTCTCCATATCCTCTCTGACACTTGCTCATGTCTGCCTTTTTTTTTTTTAATTACAGCCATTTTGGTGTGAAATGGTTTTCGTTTACAGTTCCCTAGTGACTATTGACGTCAGACATTTCCTCCAGGCATCTTCTCATGTTCTCATTGATCATCAATACATCTTTGGGGGAAATATCTGTTTAACTCCTTTGCTTTATTTAATTATTTACTTATCCCTTTATAGACAGGGTTTCACTATGCATCCCAGCTAGCTTTGAACTTGCTATGTAACTCAGGCTGGCTTTAAATTCACAATCCTCTTGTCTCTGCCTCCGAAGTGCAAGTGTGTACCAGCTGGGCAGTGGTATCACATGCTTTTATTTCCAGCACTCAGGAGGCAGAGGCAAGCAGATCTCTCTGAGTCCAAAGCCAGCCTGGTCTACAGAGTGAGTTCCAGGAAGGCCAGGGCTACGCAGAGAAACCCTGTCTTGAAAAAACAAACCAAAACAAAATGAAAAACCAACAAACAAGCAAAAAATAAAACCTAAGCAACCAAACAAATACAAGTGTGTACCAACCCAGCTACATTTGGCCCATTTTATTTATTATATATTTTACAATTTATTTATTGATTTGCGTGTACGTGTGCCATGGCACATGCGTGGAGGTCAGAAAACAGCTTCCGGGAGTCGGGTCTCACCCTTCCGTCCTGATTCTGAAGCTGGGTCTCTCTGTTTCTGTGCTATGTACTCCAAACTTGGTGGCCTGTGAGCTTCTGGCCAGTTCTCCTTCTCTGTCTCCCATTGCCCTACAAGAGTTCGGGGATTAGAGATTCAGCTAACGACAGGAGTTCCAGGCTTGTACAGTGAGCACTTGCTGAGTCCAACTTGTCTCATTTAAAATTAGGTGACTTGTCTTACTATTGATGAGCTGTATTTCTCACATATTCTGGATGCCTGTCTGCTATCAGATGAATAATCACATAATTGTGTGCCCATCTTTCTGTTCTTTTTTTCAAGATAGTATTTCATGTAGCCCAGGCTGGCCACCAACCCACTGTGTAAACTTATTTTCAAACTGCCAATCTTCCCACCTACCTGCATCTCCTAAGTGTTGGGATTCTTTTCGAGATAGGGTTTCTCTGTGTAGCTTTGGAGCCTGTCCTGGAACTCACTCTGTAGACCAGGCTGGCCTCGAACCCACAGAGATCTGCCTGCCTCTGCCTCCAGAGAGCTATGATTAAAGGTGTGTGCTACCACTGCCCGGCAAGTGTTGGGATTCTAAGTGTGCACACTGCAGCTGGACCACTCCCTTGGTCTGTTAGAAGCACAACCTTCCAATTTGATGAAGTCCAGCTTACGCTCTTCTTTCTTTTTAGTATGTGCTCTTGGTGTCCTATTTAACAGGCGTTTGCCAATCCAGGGCTGTGAGGATGTACACCTATGCTGTCTTCTGAGAGTTTTATAGTTTCAGCATTCACAGGCAGGTTTTTGGTTAATTCTGAATTAGTTGTCCTGCATGGAGTGAGACAGGCAAGTGTCCACCTTTTTTCTTTCTCAGGGACCAAACCCTGTAAAAATACTGTTCCTTCTCCCTCCCCACACTGAATTATCTTGACACCCTTTCACAAACCAGTCGACACACATAGAGACCAGGTGACATTTTACATTTTTATGTTATGTGTGTCTGCATGCATGCTTGCACATGTGTATGCAGGGCCCTCAGAGGTCAGAAAAGGGTGTTAGGTCCCCTGCTCCAGGGACAGCTTCCCAGTGTGCTGGGAGTTGAACTCTGGACTCCTGGAGCAGTAGCAGCTGCTGGTAACCACAGAGTCACGTCTCCAGACTGACATTTTATTGTAACTTCAGGCTCCCATTTTTGAGCCGGACCATTCTCTATGCCTTTGTGAGCACTGCCCTTTGCCTGACTTCTGGTCTTGGTGGCTGATGTCCTCACTCTCCAGGCCCTATCTATAGGCACAGCCTTCCCTTCCCTCCAGGCAGTCCGACTCCAGGAGCATTTTTCTCATATTTCTGTCTACCCCTGCTCTGCTTCCATGGTGTTCTTGTTAACAGCAAGTGCTTTTAACCACGGAGACATCTCTCTGGCCCTCCACCTTATTTTTTGAGACAGTGTCTCTCACTGAATGCAGGACCTAGTGGTTAAGGAGGCTGGCTAGGCAGGAAACTCTAGAGATCTATTTGTCTCAGCCTCACCCAGTGCTGGGGACACAGATGCCCACCACCATGCATGGATTTTATATTGGTGCTGAGGATCCAAACTCAAGTTCCCATGCTTGACAGGTACTTTCCCAGCTAAGTTATTTCTCCAGCACCTCAATATAGTTTGATTTGCATTTCCTTGACTAAAGATGGTGACTTTTTTTTTTCATGCACTCTTTGAGAAGTATCTGCTCTTTTATTTTGTACTTTTGTACCTTTGTTTGTTTTGAGATAGGGTCTCTCTGTGTCTCACTGGCTGGCATGAAGGTTGCTATGTAGACTAGGCTGGCCTTGAACTCACAGAGATCCATCTGTCTCTGCCTCTCGAGTGCTGGGATTGAAGGTGTGTGCTGCCATGTCTGGCTCATTTTGTTCTTTTGATGTCTAATTGTTTTCAGGGGTGGGGTTGAGACAAGATCTACTGTAAACTCCCTATTTAGCTGAGGCTGACTTTGAACTTCTGATCCTCCTGCCTCAACTAACCAAGTCCTCGGGTTACAAGTGTGTCTCTATGGCCAATCTTGTGTTTAATTGTTTGAGTTATTTATGCATTCTAGGCATTAACTCCCATTGGATGGAGAATTGGCCTGGATCATGGAAGCACTCTTCACTCTGCTGATTGTCTCCCGCGCTGTGGAAAAGCTTTTAGATTCGATATGATCCCATTTGTCAATCCTGCTATTCTTCCTGTGCTCTTTGAGTCCTATTAAGAACATCCTCTCCTATGCCTAGCTCTTCAAAAAAAAAACGTTTATTATAGTGTGCGTGCATGCGTGTGTGTGTGTGTGTGTGTGTGTGCGCGCGAGCGCGCGCGCGTGCATGCGTGCGTGTGTCAAGGCGGTGGGGGTTGCTCAGAGGACAGCTTTCAAGAGTCAGTTCTCTACTTTTACCATGTAGGTCCTGGGGATTGAACTCAGGTCATCAGGTTTTGCGGCAAGCACCTTTACCCACTGAGCCATCTCACTGGCCCGCCTATGCTGAGATCTTGAAGTAGTTTTTCCTAGACGTATCTAATTTCCATGTCGTACTCAAAGGTCTTTGATCTGCTTCCTGTTGACTTTTGCACAGGGCAGGAGGTAGGGTGCTAGTTTCTCTCTTCTGCTTGTAGAAGTCCATTTCTCAGCACAGGACACCTGCTCCCTTGATCCCCAGCACCCACCATGCCGTACGTTCTATGCACAGCTGTTTTTCTCTGTTTACCGCCTCTTCTTGTGTTTGAATGGAAGCTCTCCGAGGGGCAGGGCTTTCTTTGTTTATTATCTTATATTCCCAGTCTTTGGAATCCTGTTTGCACATAGTAAGGACTCGGCACATATGAATTAATGAACGGATCACTTTTCATGATTCCATGAGAACGAATAGGGAAGGAAAGGTGGGGACCACCTCCCCAAGCACACGCACTTACAATGCTGTCTGAATAAATAGGCTCAACCTGGTAGGGGTAGAGTGTGAGTGTGGCAGGGCCAGGTGTTCCAGACTGCCCTAGTTAGGGGTCTATGGCTGTGGTTCAGGTACCAAGGCCGAGAGCAACTTGGGGAGGAAAGAGTTTATTTCCTTCTACAAGGGAAGTCAAGGCAGGAACGTGGGAAACTTAAGACAGGAGCTGTCTTCAGATTTCTGTTGCTGTGAAGAGACATCATTCTCATGGCAACTCTTATAAAGGAAAACATTTAATTGGGGCTGACTTACAGTTCAGAGGGTCAGTCCATTATCCTCATGGTGGGGAGCATGGCGGCATGCAGGCAGACATGGTGCTGGCTACATCTTGATATGCAGGCCACAGGAATTCGACTGAGACATTTGGCAGTATCCTGAGCATAGGAAATCTTATAGCCCACCCCTACAGTGACACACTTCCTCCAACAAGGCCACACCCACTCCAACAAAGCCACACCTCCTAATAGTGCCACTCCCTATGAGCTTATGGAGGCCAGTTACATTCGAATTACCACAGAGGCAGAAACTGATGATGCAGAGGCCATGGAGGGGTGCTGCTTACTGGCTTGCTTCCCATGGCTTGCTCAGCCTACCTTCTCATAGCACCCGGGACCATCAACCCAGGGGTGGTACCACCCACAGTGAGCTGGGTCCTCCCACATCAATCATCCATCAAGAAAATGCGCCAGAGGCTGGCCCACAGGCCAATCTGGTAGGCGCCTTTTCTCAGTTGAGGTTCCTTCTTCCAAAGTGACTCTAGCTTGTGTCACATTGACCCGAAACTAGCCAGCATGTGGACGACAGATGTATGCAAAGACCTGGAGACTAGCAGGGAGTGTTGAACTTGAGAAGCTGAGAGAAGGCCAGTGTTGGAACATGAGAGGAAGCTCGTGCAAAGTGGGCAGGAAGTGGGCCTTGCAGAGTCTGAGGGAGCGCGGCCAGTCTCTGTCCTTGGTTGTAAGAGCAGAGGAAACCCTTGGCCACAAGGCAAGACATGATTAAATTGACATTTGGAAAGCCCCCCCCCCAATCCAATTATCATTGCTAATGATGATGGGGGAAAAATGCTTGCGTCTGTATAGTACAAACAATATTTTCCTATCCTCCACGCTAGCCTGTTTATTGAATCCATCAGCAAAGGCTGCCAGACACGAAGACAAAGTACTCCCTTCTTAGAGGATCTGTCCCCTGCATCCCAAATCAGGTCACATGGTCAGACAAAGGATATTTAAAAAGTACACACAAAGCTACATATTCTAATCACATTTAATTATGCATTTGACAAATGGCCTCAATTAAGACACCACAACATGCTCAGCTGTCGAGACTGTTGCGGAAAGTTAGCGAAAAGGTAATTCTGGAAGGAAGCCCCATTCCAAGACCCTGTCACTCTTTAGAGAGCTCTGTGTGCTAACATCCCGAGGCTGGAAGTTCAATCTATCACGACACTAATCTGAAAGTCAGCCAGAGTTATTATCTCTTAGAAAAACAAAGTGGCTTTCCTATGATTCCAGGGCTGACTCATAGGGTGGGGTGGTCAGGAAGGTCTGAGACCACTACCCAGAAGGAGCCCAGGGCTCAGGGTCCGTTCTTTCTGAGCCAGTGTTCCTTCAGTGAGCTGTCAGCTATGAATTGGAGCTCAGGGATGGACGCAGATTTTTCTGTTTAGGAAAGACACTGAGGAGACGTAGCTCAGCTAGTGGGGTGCTTGCCTGCCATGCACAAGACCCCGGCCTCCCACTCTAGCGCCACACAAAACCAAGTGTGTTGGTGATGCCTGTAATCCTAGCCCCAGGGTCATGGAGGCAGGAGGATCACAAGTTCAAGGTCATCCATGGCTACACTGCAAGTCTGAGGCCAGCTTGGGGTACATGCGATTCTATTTCTAAAACCAAAACTAATTTTTTAAAAAGGAGTGCATGACAAGAATGAAGAGACTGAACCAGGCCTGCAAGTGAGGTGACGAGGTGTGACTGTGCCAATTGACTGACGAGCTTGAGAACCCGTCTAGAGTTCTCCTGGGGGAAAGTGGGAAGAGAGGGTGGTTTTCTGGAGAAGGCTTAGAAAGAAGTGGGGCAGCCTCCGGGCACCGGAGGATGCTGGGGACATCAGTGAGTCACCCTCCCCTCTGAGGTGTTAGGAGCCACATCGAAGGACTGGGAAATGATAGGTTGAGGCTGGCTTCTAAGCGCCTTTAGATGGGGAGGGAGAAGGCTTTTCCCTGAAGCTGAGAGCTGCTTGTCTCCTCCACAGGGAGGAAACCCTTTCCCACACTGGATGTGGGTTTCAAGAGCTTTTCAGTTTAAATGTGAGAATCACCAGATTCTGAGGCCGGCTTTCCTGTTGACCCAGGAAGAACCTGATCTCTGAGCAGGAGGCTTTAGGGTTGGGTAATCCTATCTGAGGTGTGCTATCCTGACCCACCATGCTTCTTTCTCCACACTTTGGGCAACAGTGGACTACCAGCAAGATCCCAGGATGGAGAGCTGGGGAGACAGCTCAGTCCTTGGTGCTTACCATGGGAGTACAAGGACCTGAGGTTGATTCTAGGCCAACGAAGAGACCCTGTCTCAAAAAATGAGGGGGCTGACATCCGAGGAACAATACCCAAGGTTAACCTTCGGTGGACACACATGCATGCATGTAGGTGTGCACTCCCCTCCAAACATACACACACAGATCAATGGATCAATTGGATTCTCATATGGGTGTGGTGGCATACACTTTTAATCTTAGCACTCAGGAGGTAGAGGCAGGTAGATCTCTGAGCTCAAGGCCAGCCTGGTCTACAGAGTAAGTTCTTTGCCAGCCAGGGCTACACTGAGACCTTACTTCAAAAAAACCAAAAGAATCTTTAGATGATGACTAGTGACCATGGCATCCTAAAGGGTGAGTCTGGGTTTCCTGACAATGTTCACTCTGCCCTCTTTTTCTTAATGAGGGTAGATTCCAGAAATTTCTCCGTTTTCCTAAGTCCTCCAATATATCTGAAAGGGATGTTTGGCATTGCAAGGCCTCTTGTCCTCTGAGGCTACTGAGCTCTACCGTTCCTTCATTCATAACGGATCCCTGAGCGCCCGCCCTCGGCCAGACCTGGAGCAGACCAAACTGCCAGGCATGAGCACCATGTGGGCTGCAGCCTTGTGCCAGGACGGAGAATATTCCTGAGTTTTGTGAGGCCTGAGGCTTGTAGAGTCTGGGGAAACATACTTTAAGAAGATTACAGAATCATGAAGGAAAGCCCTGTGTCCCTTCCGGTGACATTTGGCAGGAGGAAGTGGATGACTGAGGGAGGCCATTGTGTGAAAAAACAGTAGGTTTAACTGATTGCTCTTGGTGTGCTTTGCAAGACGTGACCACGGAAACCCATTGGTGGAGACTCCGTGAGAGCCTTGGGGAGGGCTCACACACCCGTGTCTCCATCCCTTTGTTCCCCCCTCGCCAGGGAGGATAGGAGAGATGGATAGTTCCAGGAATGTCCTTGGCTCCAGGGAGGACCTTCTTTTGATGTCCAAGACTGCAATGCCACTGAGTCTATGTGAGTCTCCATCACAGTACTGTGGGGTTCATACTGTCCTGACTTCATTTTCCTGGGGAAGAGCTGGAGACCCCGGGGGGTTGGGCACTTCTCAGGCAGCTAGAGTATGGCAGGCAGGGCTTTAAACCAGGTTATCCTGAGCCCAGAGTACACCTCCAGCCTGTTCTTGGCCCCCTCTTGGAACCGGTTATGGTTCCCCAGAGGAGTGAAACACACACAAATGTTCCCTCCGTTCATCCAGTCTCTGGAATGTTCCTTCCACGTGGAGGTCACCCCATCTGTATGGAACAGTCTCCTCTGCTCTTAACCCAGCGCTCACAACTGTATTTTATTTTAAACTGTGTGTATGTGTGTGTCTATAGGTGTGCACGTGAGTGGGAGTGTCCACAGAGGTCAGAGGTGTCAGACGCCCTGGAAGTTTGAGTTACAGTTGGTTGTGAGCTGTCTGACGTGGGTGCTGGGAACCGAACTCTGTCCTTGGCAAGAGCAGGATGTGTTCTTAATCACCGAGCCATGTCTCCAGCCCTCCATAGCACTTTCCATCATCTGACATATTGTGTATTTATTTTCTGTCCGCACCTTCCCGTGCAAGGGTGTGAGCTTTGTGAGGAGAGGGACCCGTGTGCTTTGCGGCTGTCATACGCCCTGTACCTAGGACACTGGTGATGCAGAAAGCGTTTTGTACGTAGGTCCTGAACTAACTAATGAATGAACTTAGCAGTTATGGTACCAGTCTGGTTTTGGCAAATACCTGAAGAATGTCACACTCAACAGGTGTTCAAGTGGTTAGAAGACTGAAAAGCTTCCAGACCAGGAACTGGAGGCTGGCTGGAGAAGGACGGCTAAGCATGCGTAATATATATAATATATATATATATATATATATATATATATATATATATATATATATATGTGGCGGGGGAAGGTACGGGATGGTGGCAGTCCAGCAGGCTGCTTGGCTTGCCTCCCAGCCTTGTCAGCCTCCTTGGATGTGGGCCTCTGTGCTATATTCACACATCATCTAAGTGGGTTCTTAAACACAGGCACCAGCTACCCAGGGATGCTATGGTCTCCTTCCTTGGAGATCTTTAAAAATAGTCGGAAGCGTTCAACTGTCCCATATTCCTGAGGAAGGGACCTGCTGGCAGTGTGTCGGGCACTGTGACTGCCGTCTCGTGCCGTCATGTTGGGGCTCCCGTGAGGTTGACTCTCTTCCTCTGAGCCCCATTTTGCAGATGGCGAAAGGTAAGTGACCTTCCGGTCTCTGACTGCAGAGCCTGTGGTCTTCTTGGTACCCCGGAGGCTCTTGCAAATTTCTCTTGTAATCCATCCTTTTTTAGAACTTAACACATTCTAGATTAGAATAGTACGTGGTACGCTAAGAGACTGACATTAACTACCAGACTTGTCATAACAATGATGGTAGGGGCTGGAGGGATGGCTCAGCAGTTAAGGGCACTGGCTGTTCTTCCAGAGGACCCAGGTTCGATTCCCAGAATTCACATGACAGTTTACAGCAGGCTGTGAAATTAGTTGTAGGGGACTTGATCCTTTCTCAGGCCACCATGGACCCTGCACATGTGGTGCACAGACATGCAGGAAAAACACCCGCGCACATAAAAACAAACAACAAACAAACAAACAAACGAAAAACCCCTTACTTAAAAGAGCAGTGAGGGCAAAGATGACTGTAGTCATGTGACTGAATTATTGATTTTGGAGTGGTATTTTAAAGGCAGGGGTTTAGACTTGGCTCCTGTTCGTCCTTCAGTATTACTCTATTCTGTGTGTCTGTGCATATGCATGGGTGTGCGGGAGCACCTGTGCCCGTGTGTGCACCCGAGGTTGATGGTGGGTGCTTTCCTCAGCCACTCTCCTTAGTTTTCAATGATGATTTTACTTGATTACTCTCTATACATGTGTACACACATGTGTATGTGAATGGATGTGGGCGTGCACATGCTACAGCATGTGTTTGAAGGTCAGAGGGCAACTTCTGGGAATCAGTTCTTTCCTTGCACCATGGATTCTAGATTTTCCAGCTCACGTTGTTATGCTTGTACAGCAAGTGCATCCCCAGAGGGCTGTGTCAATGGTCCAACACCTTATTTGGTTGAGACAGGGTCTCTCACGGAACCCAGGGCTCAGTGGTTCAGCGAGGCCAGCTGGCCAGAGCACCTCAGAGATAGACCTCTGTCTCCTCAGTGTGGGGGTTACAGATGTGAGCCACCACCATGCCGGGTTTTTTTTTCTGTTTGTTTGTTTTTTAAGTTTGAATCCTGGGGATCCAGGCTCAGGGCCTCATGCTCGTGGAGCAGGCCCTTTCCCGACGGCCTGGCTGATCCACCTTCCCAGACTTAGTGCTTTTCTGTTTACAGAGAGGTGGTGTGAGCGGCTGTAAATTGCGTCCCCGGACAGCAAGTCTAAGAGTGAGCATTAGAGAGGTCACTGAATTAAAGAGGTCACCGGGATCATTGCATTCCCGAAGGGGAGATGCTGCTCCATGACGGCAGTGATCCTCGGTACACTCCATGGCAGGGAGACCGATGAGTACGGAGGCAGGGAAGGGAAGGTGAGGACTTGGAAGCCACCTCAACTTGACCTCTCATTCTTGGCATTAGAGAAGCAGTTTGGGGTTGACACAAGACATCCCTGGGTTCATAGCCTGTCACCTACTAGCTGGCTGCCTGTGAGACACTCTTTTCTTTTCTGCTCCACATTCCTGAGTCACATAAAACAGGAAGTAGCTGTAGCCTGAGCTGAGGGAACTCAGATTCCTGAGCTGAGAGATGAGCTCTGCTGAGCTCCGCCCTCCCTCCCACCCACCCTCTAGGCAGGGTGCTTTGATGGTTGTTTCCATTGTGGCAATATCCACTGAGGGAGGGGGCTCTCTGAGGCAGATATCAGAAGCACAGGTTAGTCATGGCTAGCTCTGACTCGGCTCATGGGTCTGTAAAATGGGCTGATGGTACCTTCTTACAGAGGCTTGTGTGTAGGGACTGGAGGAAGGTCTGAGTGAATGTGTATTGTTGACATAGGCATGAGCATGTTGAGCTCTCCAATGCCTCAGTCCCATGGGAGTGGCAAAGCTTTACCTCCTTGAGGCTCACGAGGGGTGGCAAAGCTTTCTGCGGGAGTCCAAGTGGGCGTGACCAGTGTGTGCAAAGACTAGCAGCTTCTTCCTCCTGAGGTCTACAGCCCCAAACTGCTCATCTACAGAGACCTTCTGTGAGACTAGCCAGCCTTCCCCCTGTGCTGTGCATAATAGACATGTTGAGGTTCTGTAGGGTAGTAGCAGACCCCCACCTGACCTCAGCTTTATTGTACCCATGTTGGTGTATGTGACCTTTCTCCATTTCCTTACCATCCCTACTCAGGGTTCCAGGACCCAAGCCTAGTGGCTCTCAGCACTGGTTATAATGTGCAAGCTGGTGTGTCTAAGCCAGTGTGTGCACAAAGCCCTCGGGACAGTCACTAGTCAAATGCTTAATATTCCTTTTGCAGATGGCTCATTGTGGTGATATATTGTGGAGAATCACATACTTTTAATCCCAGTACTTGAGAATCACACACCTTTAATCCTAGCACTCAGGAGGCAGAGATCCGTCTGTGAGTTCAAAGCCACCCTGGACTACATGAGATTGATTCAGTCTAGGAGAGAAACAGAACCAGGCAGTGGTGGCACACACTTTTAATCCCATTACTTGGGAGTCACACGCCTTTAATCCCAGCATTAGGACCGTTGAGACAGGAAGTGATGGCTGGGTAGAGAAAGGAATATAAGGTGTGAGGAGACAGGAACTAAAGGCTTTTTCAGGCTGAGGAGTCCAAGAGGTAAGACATGGCAGTGGCTTGTTCCTTTGTCTCTCTGATCTTTCAGCAATTAGCCCAATAACTGGTTCCAGGTTTTTATTAGAAGACCTTCTAGAATTCGAGCAACAGCCCATGTTAACTTTTATTTACCCAATTATTGATTCCAGTGTGCAATTTTAAAAGGAAAAAAGGTCTAGGTATGGTAGTGTCATGCCTGTATTCCAGCATTTGGGAGGCTGAGGCAAGAGGATCTTGATTTCTTGGTCTAGATTATATAGCCATGTTTTAACTCTAAATAAATAAGTTCAGCTATCTCCATACAGCCATAGCAATATCAGTGGCTCTCAATTTCTTTCCTTCTTCCGTTCTTACATGGGAAGGTAGCACAGGCTTGTAGTCCCGGCCCTGGGGAGCTGGAGGCAGGAGCATCCCTGGAGCTGGCTAGTCAATCAGTTTAGCCAAATCAGTGAGCTCCAGGTTCAGTGAGAGACCCTGTCTCAAAAACTAAGGTGAAGAATGATAGAGAAAGAAACCTGACTTTGGTCTGTGGCTTGTACATAAACACATGAACACACACACACACACACACACACACACACACACACACACACACACGACTTAAACTGAATTAAACAAAATAATAAAATCTTTTCCACATGCATGGCTGCAGTGAAGAGTAAGCCTGGGGCCGTGGGCCACGCCTTTAATCCCAGCACTTGAGAGGCAGAAAGAAGCAGGTGCATCATTGTGGGTTTGAAGGCAGCTTGGTCTATATATCGAGTTTCATGAGAGCCAGAGTTACATAGAGAGACTCTGTCTCAAATAAAGGGGTGTGGAGAGGACAAGGACAAAGAGTGAACACAGCACTTTGCTTCTGTAAGGCAAGGACCCTCCCTTTGAGCTACATGGCCAATCCAACAAATAATAATTTCTTGATATCTTTTAATATGTCCCATTGTCTTAGTTACTTTCTACTGTTGTGATAACACACCAGGACCAAGGCAACCTACAGAAGGAAGAGTTTATTTGAGGCTTCCAGTTCTAGAGGGACAGGAGTCCATCACACCATGATGGGAGCACAGCAGTCCATCACCACCATGGTGGGAGCACAGCAGTCCATCATCACCGTGGTGGGAGCACAGCAGTCCATCACCACCATGGTGGGAGCACAGTCCATCACCACCGTGGTGGGAGCACAGCATCCATCACACCGTGGTGGGAGCACAGCAGTCCATCACACCATGGTGGGAGCACAGTCCATCACCACCGTGGTGGGAGCACAGCAGTCCATCACCACCGTGGTGGGAGCACAGCATCCATCACACCATGGTGGGAGCACAGCAGTCCATCACACCATGGTGGGAGCACAGTCCATCACCACCGTGGTGGGAGCACAGCAGTCCATCACCACCGTGGTCGGAGCACAGCATCCATCACACCATGGTGGGAGCACAGCAGTCCATCACACCATGGTGGGAGCACAGCAGTCCATCACCACCGCGGTGGGAGCACAGCAGTCCATCACCACCGTGGTGGGAGCACAGCAGTCCATCACACCATGGTGGGAGCACAGCAGTCCATCACCACCGTGGTGGGAGCACAGCAGTCCATCACACCATGGTGGGAGCACAGCAGTCCATCACCACCATGGTGGGAGCACAGCAGTCCATCACACCATGGTGGGAGCACAGCAGTCCATCACCACCGTGGTGGGAGCACAGCAGTCCATCACCACCATGGTGGGAGCACCAGTCCATCACCACCTGGTGGAGCACAGCAGTCCCACCGGTGGAGCACAGTCCATCACCACCATGGTGGGAGCACAGCAGTCCATCACCACCGCGGTGGGAGCACAGTCCATCACCACCATGGTGGGAGCACAGCAGTCCATCACCACCGCGGTGGGAGCACAGCAGTCCATCATCCCCGTGGTGGGAGCACAGCAGTCCATCACCACCGTGGTGGGAGCACAGCAGTCCATCACCCCCGTGGTGGGAGCAGGGCAGCAGGGGTGGGCATGGCTCAGGAGCAGCCGCTGAGAGCACCCATCTCAATCCACAAACAGGAAGCAGAGGCTTAGCCGAGGATGGTGAGAGGCTTTTGAGACCTCAAGCCTGCCCGCAGTGACACACCTCCTCCAACAGGGCCACACCTCCTAATTTTTCACAATTCGCCACCAACTGGGACTAAGTTAAATGCCGGGGACGTATAGGGGACCATTCGTTCTAACACCACACTCTATTCACATTTCCTTAGATTTTACTCTATAGCCCTGACTGGCTTGGAATTTGCTCTGTAGAACAGGCTGCCGCCTCCTGAGAGCTGGGATTAAGGGTGTGCCCACTACATCCAACTCCTTGATGACTTTGAAATCCCACCAGGAAACTCCCAGCACATCCTCTTCACGGGCTCATGGAGGATGAACTTAACTGCCATATTTGCCTAAGCCAAACAGAACTGGAAAGGTTACATCGGTTACAGGGGAAGCCCGCGGACTGCATTTCACGACTTGGTAGAGTTCACTTGGAGTTCCCTGCTGTGGTGTATTCAGGTCACCCTCTCCCTCGGTGCCTGCTGTATTTAACACTGCCACGGTTAATGAAAGCTTTTGTAGTTAAACACGCACATGGCATCCTCTTTTCCTCCAGGCTGCGTGTCCTGATCTTGCAGCATAGTTCAACAAACATTTATCCAGTGCCCATGATGTGCACGTTTCTCCTTATAAACTTCACCGTGGAGAACTCATGTTGAACTTCAGAGTTTTTCATTCCCCCTCCCGGTAAATCTGGTTTGATTGTCTAAGATAGTAGGGAAGGAACACCCACATTTCATCATCACCATGGGTGAAAAGGAGCTTCCAGAGGCTTCAGGCACAATTTTACAATTTAAACATAAAAATTAACAAAGTGGGGTTTTTTCCTTTTAATTTTTTTAATAATTTATTTTTATTTCATATGCATTTGTGTGAGTGTGTTTTGTCTGCATGTATGTCTGTGTGAAGGTGTCCAATCCCCTGAAACTGGAGTTACAGTTGTGAACTGCAATGTGGTTGCTGGGAATTGAACCCTGGTCCTCTGAAAGAGCAGCCAGTGCTCTTAACCGCTAAGCCATCTCTCCAGCCTTTATTTTTAAACTGCCTGTGATGGTTTTTCTAGCAGAGCAAAGAGATTTTCAAAGAAAGGTCTTAAGGGTGGAGCCATGGCTCAGGGGGTAAGGGTACCTGCTACTAAGCCTGGTAGAGGAGAACAGCAAGCAGTCTCTGACACTATGCATGTGCCATGGCATGCCCTCCCAACCTGCTACAAAAATAAACCAATACTTAGATCTCTCTCCCTCAAAAAGTTCTTAGGTGCCAGGCAGTCCCAGCACATGGGAGGCAGAGGCAGATAGATCTCTGTGAGTTCAAGGCCAGCCTGGTCTACAGAGCTAGTTTCAGGACAGCCAAAGCTACACAGAGAAACCCTGTCTTGAAAAACAAAAAACAAACAAACAAATAAACAAACAAATCCCCCTCCCCCAACACACACAAAGTTCTTAGGCTATGTCTGGGTAACTTAGCTTTCAGGATTTGTGTTGAAGAGGGGAGGCCAACAGTCCCAACCTGGACCTAGAAGTCGGAGAAGCCAGAGAAAGTCAGCCTTCAAGACAGCAAAAAGAGAAAGAAAAGTTCCTTTTAAAGCCAGCGTTAAAAAGACCCCAAACTGGAGCTGAGGAGAGGGCTCAGTGCTTTAGAGCGCTGGCTGCCCCTCCAGAGGACTCAAGTTAGTCTCCTAACACCACATGGTTGCCTCACAAGCATCCGTAAGTCCAGTTCCGGAGAACCCGACCTCTGGAAGTGCCACAGTGGACGACAGCACACTCATACACATAAAACAATAAATAAATTAAAAGAAAACACTACAATCAAAAGTCTTAAAAATGACCATACTCTTGGAATTGATCCCAAGGAAATAAACTGGGCTAAACTCAAAGATTTATCCGTAGGAATAGTAACCTCAGCATTGTTTATAGCAATAAAAAACAAACCAGAAAATAATCTAAATGTCCAATCAGAGGGGACTGATTAAGGCTAGCCTGAGAACCTATTCAGCATCCTTCTATGATGGAATGTCACGCAGACATTAAAAATGGTATTGCAATATTAGGGCTCTCAGCCAGGGTCCATGGCTCAGGGAATTGCTGAAATCTCGTGCATAATTGTTGGGTGTGTGTTTACTTCTGGAAGGAAGATTCTTCGGAATTCTCAAACAGGGACATGACCCAAGAGAGTAAAACAGTCACTGTTGTAGGGAGTAATCAAAGCAGAAAGATGTTGGCAGTGTATTACTAAGGGAGCGAGTGGGAAGGATAGGTTGGAAGCAAATATAATATGATCTTACTTTTATTAAAAACACACACACATGTATATGTGTGTATAGGAAAAACATGATCGTGTTACTAACCAGAGCAGTAATCATGGTGTGTTGGTTACTTCCCACATGACTGTGGCGAATGCCTCACCGGACAAACTTAAGGCACGAGGATTCATTTCGGTTCACTTTCAAGTGCTGTGGTCTGTCCTGGTGAGGGAGACACGGTGGCATGGTGTCCGGGGGTCATGGCAGTGGGGAGGCATGGTGTCCGGGGGTCATGGTAGTGGAGAGGCATGGTGTCTGGGGGTCATGGTAGTGGGGAGGCATGGTGTCTGGGGGTCATGGTAGTGGAGAGGCATGGTGTCTGGGGGTCATGGCAGTGGGGAGGCATGGTGTCTGGGGGTCATGGTGGGAGCATGGTGTCTGGGGTCATGGTGTCTGGGGGTCATGGTAGTGGGGAGGCATGGTGTCTGGGGGTCATGGTAGTGGGGAGGCATGGTGTCTGGGGGTCATGGTTGTAGTAGGGAGGCATGGTGTCTGGGGGTCATGGTAGTGGAGAGGCATGGTGTCTGGGGGTCATGGTAGTGGGGAGGCATGGTGTCTGGGGGTCATGGTAGTGGGGAGGCATGGTGTCTGGGGGTCATGGTAGTGGGGAGGCATGGTGTCCGGGGGTCATGGTAGTGGAAAGGCATGGTGTCTGGGGGTCATGGTAGTGGAAAGGCATGGTGTCTGGGCGTCATGGTTGTAGAGAGGCATGGTGTCCGGGGTGGCTCAGTGATGGCAGCTTGCAGAGATGTTTAGTCACATCTTGGTGAGTCAGGAGGCGGAGAAATGAGATCAGAAGCAGAGGCCAGCCTCCATCCCTCTGTGATCACCAGCTCTCACCACCCACTGGGCTGGTCTAGACTCGCTTGGGAGACATACCTCTAGGTGTGTCTGTGAAGGCACTTCCAGAGAGGATTAGCTGAGGAGAGAAGATCCACACTGAACGTGGGCTGCACCTCGGCACAAGAGTGAATAAAAAGAAGGAAGGGAGCTGAGCTCCGGCCTTCCTCTCCCTGCGCCCTGTCTGTGGACACGGTGTGACCAGCTGCCTCAGAGTCTAGCGGCCGCAGGAAGAGCTCTGCCGTAACGCCTTCTCCACATGATGACCTGGACCCCCAGAGTGTGAGCCCAAACAAGCCCTTCCTCCCCTCAGCTGCTTCTTGTCAGTTATCTTTCCACAGGGAACAGGAAAAGGTGACTAATATGACCTGGAAGGCCCAGGTGACACATTGTGCCATCCATCCCAAAGGTTTCCCAACCCTTCCAAAGCAGAACCGGTTGGGGACCAAGTGTTGACTCACAGGAGCCTTTGGGGAGACTTCGACTGTAAACCACAGCAAGTGGTGATCTCAGGAGAGAAGTTGTTACTGTTATTTCTTTTTGTCACAGGAGCTTGCCACTGTGGTCCACGTTGGCTTTGAACTCATGTAGTTCAGGATGTCCTCAAATTCCCTATCTTTCTCAGATTCCTAAATGCTGAGATGGCACATGGGAACCGCAATGGCTGGAGATTCTCCTCCGCCATTTCCCTCACCTCCTTTTTTGAGATAGGATCTCATGTATCTCAGGCTGGCCTCCCATTTATTATGTAGCTGAGTCTGACCTTGAACTCCTGACCCTCTGGCCTCCCAGACTCTGTGATTACAGGTGTGTGCCACTACATCCAGATTCTTCAGTGCTGGGGATCGAACACATGACATGTGCCTTGCCAGATAACCGAGCCGCATCCTCGGCGCCTCTGATAAAGTTCTAGAATTACTGCTAGGAAGACATGCTGCTGTTGGATCCTGGGACCTGAGACCACATCGCTTATACCTTAACTTAGGGATCCCTAGTGGCTTTCTTTAGTTTTCTAGACCTTCAGTTCCTCGTCTGTAAAGTAGGTTCGATAGTTCTGACCAATAGTTGTGAAATGCCAGGGCTTGGCGTGGGGAGGAGTTCATGGAAGGCCGACTGTCGTTAGAAATGCAAAGGTGGCCGGGCGTGGTGGCGCACGCCTTTAATCCCAGCACTCGGGAGGCAGAGGCAGGCGGATCTCTGTGAGTTCGAGGCCAGCCTGGGCTACCAAGTGAGCTTCAGGAAAGGCGCAAAGCTACACAGAGAAACCCTGTCTCGAAAAACCAAAAAAAAAAAAAAAAAAGAAATGCAAAGGTGAGGCAGTGTGGCACGGCAGACAGATTTAAGACTCATTCTCTAATGTTTCCCTGATCCAAGCCTTACTTTTCCCATCTGTAAAATGGATACAGTAATACCAACTTTGCTTTAGCGAAGTGGAGAAAATAAGACATTTCAGTATGTGCCTCCTGGGCATAATAGGGGCTTAAAAATGATGTGGGTAGCTCAGTAGTTAAGAGCGCTTGTTGCTCTTGCACAAGACCCAGTTCAGTTCCCAGCACCTACACGAGACAGCTCACAACTGTCCTGTAACGCCAGCTCCAGAGTCCAACATCTTCTTCTGGACCCTCAGGCACCTGCATGCATGTGGTGTACATAAACCCATGCAGACATGTACACCCATGTATACAGAAAAAAAACAATAAATAAATGGTAGGAGTGCTTCCGCCAGAGTCTGGCAGCGTCCACTGAGCCTCAGGTAAACAGCGCTGCAGGAAGGAAGCTGACCTAGCTTGTCTCCGTGATTACAGAGCGTTACCTATGGCTTTATTATTTTGTACTTGTCCTAGGATGAGTCATTCTTATTTTTCTCTGTGCCAAACACAGTTTATCTGCTCTTTCCAGAACTGAGATGCCGACAAGAAGCTACAGCATTCGGAAGAGGGCTTTTAGGGGCTGGCAGAACGTAGCCAGCCTCTCCTGGTTCCCTGTGTGTCCTGCACCCAACCCCCACCCTTACTGGCATATGACCTTGAGAAGGCCATCTTCTCTTGAAAAATTTTATGAGATTTTGGCTGTGTGATGTATATCTACATGAATTGAGTGTGATGGCACATACACGCCTGTGACCGCAGTGCTCAGGAGGCTGAGGCAGGAGGATCTAGAGTTGGAGGCCAATCCCCGAGGTCCCACTAACAAACTACACAGAATATTTTTTATAAATATTTTTTTTAAAAAATGATTTATTTCTGGGTAGTGGTATTGCATACCTTTAATCCCAGCACTCGAGGCAGGGGCAAGTGGATCTCTGAGTTCAAAGCCAGCCTGGGCTACACAGCAAGTTCCAAGACAGACAAGGCTGTTACACAGAGAAACTCTGTCTTGAAAAACAAACAAACAAACAAACAAAAATTATTTTTATGTGTATGAGTATGCAATATCTATGTATGTATGTATGCATGTATGTATCACATGCATGCCTGGTGTCCTCGGAGGCCAGAAGAGGGCAACAGAACTGGGTAACTGGAGTTACAGGAGGTTGTGAGCCATCGTGTGAGTGCGGGGAACCAAAGCTGGGTCTTTTGCAAGGGCTGCCAGCACTCTTAACTGATGAGCCCTAGCTCCAACAGCAGCCTTGAAATGAGTATGTATTGTGTGCTTAGCACTTGTGTGTGTGTGTGTTTGTGTGTGAGTGTATGTGTTTGTGTGTGAGTGTGTGTTTGTGTGTGTGAGTGTGTGTTTGTGTGTGAGTGTGTGTCTGTGTGTGTGTGTGAGTGTGTGTGTTTGTGTGTGTGTATATGTGTGTATGTGTGTGTCTGTGTGTGTTTGTGTGTGTGTATATGTGTGTGTGAGTGTGTGTGTATGTGTGTGTATGAGTGTGTGTTTGTGTGTGTGAGTGTGTGTCTGTGTGTGTGTTTGTGTGTGTGTATATGTGTGTATGTGTGTGTGTCTGTGTGTGTGTTTGTGTGTGTATATATGTGTATGTATGTGTGTGTGAGTGTGTGTGTTTGTGTGTGTATGTGTGTGTGTGAGTGTGTGTGTTTGTGTGTGTGTGTCTATGTGTGTGTGTGTGTGTGTGTTGCTGGGGATCAAACCCAGGGCTTTGTGTGTGCTAACTAAGCATGCACTTTACCACTGACCCCAGTCTTAGACCTTTCCCCTGTTGCCTCACGTAGTGCAGGCTGAAGCTCCCATCGTCCTCACAGCCAACATCTAATCCACTGGCAACTTCTCTCGACTCTTCTTGGAAAATATATCCAAAGTGAAATCATCTCCCTTACTTCACAGTTACTATTCTTGCCCAAGTGACCATCATCTCTCACCTGGATTTTTTTTAATTAAATAAACTATTTTTAAAGCAACTCTAGCCTCATAGCAAGTTTTACAATTTTTAAAAATGTATTACTGTATGTGTGATGTGTGACTGTGAGCGTGTGTGCATCACAGCGTGAATGTGGAGGTCGAAGGATGATTTTGTGAAGTCAGTTTTCTTTGCCTATCTTCATGTGGGTTCCAGTGATTAAATCAGGTCCTCAGGCTTGCCCAACAAGCCCTTTACCTGCTCAACTAAGGCACACTGCTGGCTCTGTTTTTTGAGACAGAATGCTACGGTAACCTGGTACTTGTCATGGAGTAAACACTGATTTCAAACTCATGATGATGCTCCTGCACCACCCTTCCAAATGCTGGAATTACAGGTCTAATTTTTTGTTTTTTATTTTTGGTTTGGGTTTTGTCATAGGATCTCACTGTATTACATGGGCTGCCTTGAGCTCCTGGCCTCAATGCTCCTCCTGCCCCAGCCTCCTGAGTGACTGCAGCTACAGGCTTTGCTAGCAAACCTACCCACACTAGCTAATTCAACAGGAGGAGCAGAGATTTCCTACAAGCCCCCTCCTCTATGCAAGCGTGCCTCCCTCATCAGTGCCTCCACCAGGATGGTGTATTCATTGTAAGCAATGGCCCTGCATCCACACACCATTATTACTCAAAGGCCAGTTTACTCTTGGTTATCTTACAGTCTGCGGGAGGGGCAAACACATACTTACATGTATGTATCTGCCATCATACATCACCATTATATTGCCCCCGCTCCCCACCAAAATCCCTAAAACTGCTCTGCCTGTCTGTCTCTCTCTCCTTTCTAACTCTACCACCACTAAGCATGTGTCTAGCTCTCTAGTTTTCATTTTTCTAGAAAGCCAGGTAATTGGAATAACTAGTCAAGTAGGCTCTTCAGGTTGGCTTCCTCACTTATTGTCTTAGGGTTAGTATTGCTGTAACCCTGTTGCTTAGGGTTACAGGCTGATGAAACACCATGACCAAAAGCAAGCTGGCGAGGGAAGGGTTTGGTTGGTTTATGCTTCCACATTGTAGTCCATCGCTGAAGGAGGTCAGGAGAGGAACTCACACAGGGCAGGAACCTGGAGGCAGGAGCTGATGCAGAGGCCATGGAGGCATGCTTCTTCCTGGCTTGCTCCTCACAGCTTGCTCAGAACACCCTACAGGATTGCCTACAGCCCTAACTTCTGGAAGCCTTTTCTCAACTTAGTTCCCTCCTCTCAAGTGACTACAGGTTATGTCAAGTTGACATAAAACTAGCCAGCAAAGGATTATACAGTTGTTTCCTCCGAGTCTTTTCATGATCTGATAGCTCATTTCTTTAAATATAATTTGAATTGTATTTTACTTATTTTATGTGTCCGAGAGTTCTGTTTCTATGCCCATGCACCACATGCATGCCTGGATCCTTGGAGGCCGGAAGAGGGTGTTGGATCCCCTGGAGCTCATTTCTTTTCAACACTGACTAGTCCATTGCCACCGTTTATTTACCAGGTCACATAATCCATGATTTGGATGAACAATAATGCTCCCCCAGCTGTCTCTGCAGATTTTTCTTCCCTTGTGTAAGCATGAATGTGTGCAGGAAGGATGTTCATATGCATGCCTATGGTGGAGGGTGGCAGGGAGGCACTGGAGATCAAAGCCAGGGCCTTGTATGTGCTGGGCAAGCACTCGACCACTGAGTGTCTTTCCACCCTTTCCTGCAGGATTTTTGTGTAAGCACATTTCCTATTCCTTTAAGTAAGTACGAAAAGTGTATGTGATTCCTAGAGTGTATGTATGGTAAGAGTCGTTTGTTTGGAAAGAAACTAACTCGTGCTCCAGTCTGGCGCTGCAATTTGGGGTTCCTAGCAGGAGTAAGTGGAGCCCCCATGGTTCTACATCCTCACCAGCTCTTTGTGTTGTCAGTATTCTGGACTCTGGCCATTCTTGTAAGAGTGTAGTGATGCGCGGGATGCTGGTTGCTTTCATTTGCATTCCCCTAATGGCAAAGGAGAGGAAATAAATGTGGCTGTTAGCTATTAGTATATACTCTCTGGTGAGATTTTTTTTAAGGCCTTTGGCCACACTCGTGTGTGTGTGTGTGTGTGTGTGTGTGTGTGTGTGTGTGTGTGTGCGGTTTGTGCATACTTGTGTGCAGGTGCATATACATGCATACATATGCACTTGTGTGGGAGCCAGAGGGGTTGTGTGCAGGCTGGAGGTGGAGGTTGTGTGTCTTGCTCCATCACTCTCCATTTGAGACAGGGTCTCTCACTCAATCTGTAGTTAAGCTGGTTGCCAACAAGCTCTGGCAATCCTCCTGTCTCTGCCTACCAGGGCTGGGGCTACAGACACATGAAAACATGCCTGGCTTTTTATGTGGGTGCTAGGGATTTGAATTCAGGTCTGCATGCTTGTACAGTATGTGCTCTTACCCACTGAACCATATAGCCACAGCCTCCATTACAGTAAGACTATTTTCCTTTTAAAAATATTTATTCTTAAGAATGTCATACTTGCAATTTGTGGCTATTCTTGGTTATCAATTTGACTACATCTGGAGTTAACTAAACCCAAGTGGTTGGGTACACCTGTGAGGGATTTTTTTCTTAATTAAATCATTTGAAATGGGAAGGCCCACTTTTAAACTGGATCTTTTGAGGTGGGGAAATACATCTTTAATCTGGACCACACCTTCTGCTGGCAGCTTATATAAAGGACACGGAAGAAGGAAGCTTGCTCTTTGCCTGCTTGCTCTCACTCTTGATGGCAGGTTCATTCCTTCACTGGCATTAGAGCCTACTTCTTCAGGATTCTGGTGTATAGTGAAGATTGGCTGAGACATGGACTGAACAAGTACTGGATTCTCGAACCTTCCATTGTTGGACAGTCTTTGTTGGATTAGCTGGACCACAGCCTGTAAGCTGTTCTAATAAATCCCATATATACACACACACACACGTGTGTGTGTATCTATGTATATATGTATATATACATATGTATATATATTCATTCTATAAGTTTTGTTCCTTAGAGAACTCTGACCAATACACATATAATGGAATATATTTACTCACATTTCCTCCTTCAACTTCCCCATGTCACCCAATATTCCTCCCTCCTAACTTTATGTTTTTTTTTTTTTTTTATAATCCACTAAGTCCTCTTAGCGATGCTCATATATGCGTGGCTATGGAGCTGCCCACTGGAGTATGGGAAGCCTACAAGTGGTCACATCCTCATAAATAAAGAACGATTCTCTCATTGCCAAGCATGGTGGCCCATGTCTTTAATTTCAGCACTCAGGAGACAGAGGCTGGTAGATCTCTGTGAGTTCCAGGCCAGCCTGGTCTCTAGA
Source organism: Peromyscus leucopus (assembly GCF_004664715.2). Taxonomy (NCBI): domain Eukaryota; kingdom Metazoa; phylum Chordata; class Mammalia; order Rodentia; family Cricetidae; genus Peromyscus; species Peromyscus leucopus. The sequence continues at coordinate 67,897,649 of NC_051066.1, forward strand.
GTGAGTTCTAGGACCACCAGGACTATGTAGAGAGACTTTTTCTTAATAAAACAAAACAAAGCAAAAAAGAATGCTTTTGTACCCCAGCAACAATTCACTGCCATTAGCTCCTCAGTAAGTGGTGGAGCCTGGAGTTCATCTATTACCCCGCCCCCATCTAGGCTGGAATGTTGACCGGCTTGATATTGTATAGGTCTTGAGAAGTAAGCACAACTGCTGTGAATTCACGATTACTATAGCTATATCAAGCCCAGAAGACAGCATTTCACAGTATGCTCCCCTACTCCATCTTTCAGTTTTTACATTCTTTCCATCTCCTCTTCCACAGTGTGAGCCCTGGTATTGGTGGGGTTAATATAGGTATCTCATTTAGGTGTAATGCTCAGTCTTTCTTCCTCAGCACTGACCAGTTATGCATCTCCCCACTGACTGCTTCCCACTGCAAAGAGAAGCTTCTGTGACCAAGGTCATGAGTAGCTCAGGTTTTGTATGTTTTATATATTCTTTAAAATTTTTTAATATTTTGTTTCTATTTTTAAATGATGTGTGTGTGTGTGTCTGTCTGTCTGTCTGTCTGTCTGCCTGTCTGTGCATTTTTGAGTACAAGCATACATGGAGTCCAGAAGAAGGTGTCAGAGCTCCTGGAGATGGAGTTATAGGCAGTTGTCAGCTGTTGGACGTGGGTGCATAGGACATTGGTCCTATGCAACATCAGTACACACTCTTAACTGCTGAGCCATCTCTCTAGCCCCATGTATTACTTTTAGCAACTCCTTATTAGATACATTTGCAAATAGTTCCTCCAAGCCACCGTTCTCTTGACAATGCATTTAAAAATCTTTCATTTCATTGAAGACCAGCTTATCTTTTATTTTTTAATGGATGATACCTTTAGACTTATATATAAAAAGCTATGTTAAAATCAAGGTTGTTGCCGGGCGGTGGTGGTGCACGCCTTTAATCCCAGCACTCGGGAGGCAGAGGCAGGCGGATCTCTGTGAGTTCGAGGCCAGCCTAGTCTACAAAGCGAGTTCCAGGAAAGGCGCAAAGGTACACAGAGAAACCCTGTCTTGAAAAACCAAAAAAAAAAAAAAAAAAAAAAAAAAAAAAAAAAAAAAAAAAAAAATCAAGGTTGTTTTTCATGATACCAGAAGGTGCCACACAAGCTTCTAAAGCAGGGAGGTGACTAACGATCCTATCCAGCTGTGACACCTATGAACCATACCAACAAGCAGCGTGACATGATAACCCTAAGGGTGTGGTAGAGGCACACATATTGGTGGTAACCAGTGCCTCTGTAATTGGACTTAACACCCACCCAACAAGAGGAAGACTATGCCTGGTACTGGAAACCCGGCTAATCACTCTGTGCTAGTTTAGTCATGGTGATTTGCTGTAGATAATTGATTGATAAATAAAACACTGATTGGCCAGTAGCCAGCCAGGAAGTATAGGCGGGACTAACAGAGAGGAAAATCAAGAGAACAGGAAGGCAAGGAGGAGGGGACACCAGCTGTCCAGAGAGCATCATGTAAAGGCAGCAGGTAAAGCCACGGAACACATGGCAACATATAGATTAACAGAAATGGGCTGAGTATAAGAGCAAGAGCTAGACAATGGTATGCCTGAGCTAATGGCTGAGCAGCTTAAATAATATAAGCATCTGTATTTATTTTTATAAGTGGGCTATAGGACTGCCGGAGCTTGGTGGAACCCGGAGAAAAAAACTCTAACAATAGTGATTAGAGGAGAATCTACAACCACTAATTTACTAAACAAACATGACCCCTAACAACAATCTATAAACACTTGTCCATTTACTCACAGGTAAGAGTAGTCTTCACCACTCATCAAGAAACTCCTTTTTCACAACAGATAGTGACCACTGCAGAAAACCACAATTAATCAAAATGCAAAGTTGTGTAGCCCAGTCCCAGTGGATACACCTAAAAAACTCCCAGGAGTCAGGAAACATTGTGGTTAGAAGGGTAGAAAGACCGTAAGGGCCAGGAGATCCGAGTGTTTGCTGTGCGATTATGTCTCCTAGTCATATAAGGAGCCATACCTACAGAGTTTCGTCATCACGACTGCCCAAACATGAGCTGGACAAGGATGACGGCAACAAAGAGTCTCCTTTAACATCGTACTGCCTGTTTGAGACCTTTTGCCCCCAAATCCATCTGTTGTTTACTTTGTATAGACATAATGATTTGTTTGTCCTTTTATTGGTGCTGTGCTGACCACACAGTTTAGATAGGGAGGAACTGTCAACCTGAAAATAGTGAGCCGCCGCTTCATGAACATAGGCTATCTCTCTATTCCACTTCATGAACATAGGCTATCTCTCTATTCCACTTCATGAACATAGGCTATCTCTCTATTCCACTTCATGAACATAGGCTATCTCTCTCTTCATTTGGTTCTGCTTCTGTTTCTTCCGTGAGAGTTTTGTATTGCTCCTCAAGTAAGTTTTATACACATTTCATTAGATCTAGCTCAGCATATTTTATTTTGGGGCTGTTGGTTTAATTGCTGTAGTGTTTCTAATATCAAATTGCACTCGCCTGTTGCTGGTTAAAAGCCCAGTAGACTTTCTTATGTTAACCTTGCATCCTGCTCCTTGACTGCCATCCCTTATTGATTATGGGAGTCCTTTGCTATTCTTTCTGAATATCTTATCCGATCAGCCCCTGACATCACTGTTTTTACAAGTCAACTCTCCAGTCTTTAATAATAAACACTCTTTATCAACTGAGAAAATTTGTCTGTGTTCCTAGTTCTCTTCAAGTGTGTGTGTGTGTGTGTGTGTGTGTGTGTCTGTGTGTGTGTGTCTGTGTGTGTGTGTGTGTCTGTGTGTGCACGCATGCACATGTGCCATGTGGCACACATGTGGAGGTTAGAGGTCAACTAGTGGGATTTGCTTCTCTCCTCCCAACCGTGTGGCCTCTAAGGATTGGACCATGTTGTCAGACTTGTCAGCAAGTGTCCCTTACCCCTTGAGCCATCATCTAGCTAGTCCATTCCTTCTGTTTGCTCTGGATTTAAATTGTTCTTCTTTTCCTTGCTTCCTCAGTAGAATATTAGATGTTTGATTTTAGATCTTCCTTTTCTTCTCTTCTATATGTGCTATGCTATAAATATTCCTGGGGGTATGACTTTCACTGCATCCCACAACTTTAATAGATGATATTTTAATTGTAATTTAGTTTTAAAGATTTTTGGAATTTCTTTTGAGTTTTATTTCTTTGATCCATGTATTACCAAGTATGTTATTTAATTCCCACTTATTTAAGGAACTTTTCCAATAACCTTTCTCTTTCTCGGCTGGAGAGATGGCTCAGAGGTTAAGAACACCGACTGCACTTCCAGAGGTCTTGAGTTCAATTCCCAGCACCCACATGGTGGCTCACAACCTCCTGTAATGAGATCTGGCGCCCTCTTCTGTATACATAATAAATAAATAAATCTTTTAAAAAAATTTGGGTCAGCTGTATCTGGTTCTGAGAGTGGATGTATGATATATATATATATATATGTATATATATATATATATTCACACACATACACTTAAATTTAAATTTGTTGAGGTATGTTTTGTTGCCCAGAATGTGGTTAACCTTGATGAATGTTCCATATGAACTTGAGATGAATTTATGTGGTTGTGGTTGCTGGATGAATTTGTTAATGGTATTAATTATAATCATTGAATTGACGGTGATATTGAGTCCAGTGACATCTTTGCTGATGGCCTGCCTGCTGATTCTGTCCCTTTCAGGTCTACCCATTTTTGATTTATGTTTTGATGCTCAGTTGGTAGGCACTTACACATTAAGGGTTGATATCTTCTTAGAAAATTGCCCCTTTTAACATTATGAAACACCCTTCTGTTTCCTTGATAGCCGTTATCCTGGATAGCTGTCTTTGCGTTGTAACTGTCTGAAATGCTGCCTTCTTCTGGGCAGTGTTAGGGTGAGACTTGTATCCTGTCCATTTACTGTGAGTCATGTGGGTCTTTGAGTTGAAAATAGAGTTCTTTCACATGGACTGTATTTGGAGCATGATTTTGATCCACTTTCATAAAATTTGTCTTTTAAAAAGAGCTTTAAATTTTAAAAAATAATGTGTATATGTGTGTGTGTATGTGTAGGCACATGGGCATGCAGGTATCCTTGGAGGCCAGAAGAGGGCATTGGGCCCCCCAGAGCTGGAGTTGCAGGTGGTCGCAAGCTGTTCAAGGTAGGTGATGGGGACCAAACTTGGTTCCTCTGTAAGAGGAAGAGGCATTCTTAAACACAGAGCCATCTCTCCAGTTCCAGGATTATTTTTTGTATGTATGTATGTATGTATGTATGTATGTATGTATGTATGTATGTATGTATTGCTGAGGATCAAACCAAGAGCATTGTGCTTCCTGTGCAAGTACTCTACCATTGAGCTCTACCCTAGCTCTTAAAATTTTGTTTTTTAATTGGTGAATTTGTTTGTTTGTTTGTTTTTGGTTTTTCAAGACAGGGTTTCTCTGTGTAGCTTTGCTCCTTTCCTGGAACTCACTCAGTAGCCCAAGTTGGCCTTGAACTCACAGAGATCCACCTGCCTCTGCCCGGCTTATTGGTGAGTCTTGATCACTAATGCTCCAACCATTCATTGGATCCTGGTGGCTACAGAACTGAAGACAATGGGTGCCCTTCCCTTAGAATCCATCAGTAGTCAATGGTTGAGGGGGAGGAATAGGACCCTGTGAGGCCCTCTTCAATCCATGATTGACCTTTGACAGATGCAGTCTAGTGCATGCTCAGTGTGGACAGCCGCAAATGAGAATCATGATTACAGTAGTTGTATACTGCCTAGAAGACAGCATTTCACAACTCTTCTCCCTGACTTCTGTTCTTATGTTCTTTCTGTCTCCTCTTCTGCAATGTTCCCTGAACCTTCAAGGGGTGGTATAATGTCCTTCTTAGGGCTCAACACTAAACAGTCTCTCTCAGCACCAGGAACATGACCTCCCCAGCCATGAGTTTCTGACCAGGTTTTACAGTACCTGGCATGAATTCCTTCTCGTGGAGCAGCCTTCAAATCTAATCAGAGAAGGCTTGGCTGCCTCCATAACAGTCATGCCGCTATTTTATCCCCTGACCCACGTTGTGTGGCAGGTTAGTATTGCAGTCACAGGGTTCACAGCTGTGTGAGACTGTTGGTGATTTTCTTCTCCAGCAGCCTGCATACCTCCGTCTAGCCCTGTGTGTGTAGCCAGCCAATCCAGCTAGACTGGCTATCCAGTGAGCCCCAGGGAGCTCCATCTCTACCTCCAGTGCTGGGGTTACTGTCATGCTGCTCCATGTGGCTTTTTTTCTGTGGGTTCTAGACTATTAACCCAGCTCCTCATGCTGGTGGTGCAGCACTGTACCGACAACCATCCCTAGCCCAATCCTTAACTTTTGAAAGATCACTTTTCAGAGTCTACAGTTCTAGGCTAGTGAATTTTTTTTTCATCAGCACTAAATGTGTTACTCTACTCTTGTCTTCCTTCTACAGTTCTCAAGGGGAGTTAGATATAATTCTTCACTTTGTTTCTAAGTTAAGAAGCGTTTCTCTTCTATTTGCCTTCAAGGTTTTTAGTATTTTTTATTTTTTTTCCCCTTAGATGTTGAGATTTTTATTTCTTTGTTGTTGTTGTTGGGGGTTTTTGTTTATTTTTCTTTGGTTTTGTTTGTTTTGTTTTTATAGCGCCTCAGTAGCACAGGCTGGTCTTGAATGGGTGATCCTCTTGCCTAGGCCTCCCAAGTGCTGATGGTACAGGCATGAAACATCTTTTTTAATCACTTTTTTTTTTTTTACATTTATCCTCTGAGCATCCTGGATCTGTGGTCTGGTGTTTGACAATTGTGGAGACGTCCTCAGTTACATTTCTTGTCTTCTTTTCTATCTTTCTTCTGGCATTTCCATCATGTATAGGTCACACCCTTCGTGGCTGTCCCACAGTTCTTAGGCATTCTGTTGTTTCAGCCTGTGTTTTGTTTATTTGTTTGTTTGATTTTTGTTCTTGCTTTTCAATTTGCAAGTTCTATGGCAGTGTCCTCAAGCTTGGTTCCTTCCTTATCCACACCTGGTCTACTAATGAACCTGTCAAGTTTATTCTTCATTTATGTTACAGCATTCTTGACCTCCAGTGTTAGAAATTCTCTCTGTTTACCTTGCCTGTGTTTGCATGCTGTTTATCCATTAGAGTTCTTAGCATCTTTAAAAAAAAAACCTCATTACTTTATTTTATGTGTATGAGTGTTTTGCCTGCACGTAAGGATGTGCATCATGTATGTTCTTGGTAACTCAGAGGCTAGAATAGGGTGTCCCTAGAACTGAAGTTGTAGACAGTTGTGAGCCACTATGTGGGTGCTGGGAACTGCATTCTGGTCCTTTGCAACAGTAGCAACTGTTCTTAACTGTAGCCTGACGGGATGGGTAAAAAGGACTATGGTAAAATGTCATTAGCGATGTGCTGGTAAGGTTGGAGGGAGGGGGACGTTCTATAGAGCTGTGATTAGGCCTCAGTGTTTTAGTGAGCCCGTGTGCCCGGCACTGAATTTCACAAGTGTTTCTTAGTCCCCTGTCCCTTTAAGTAAGGAACAAGTGACCAGAATGAGCTGAAGTTGGATATTCCCTACCGGAAACCTCAGTGTTTCAGGCTCTGGGAAAACAGCTTATCCGGCAGAGGGTCGACCTCGCTAAGAACAGGGTACTCAGGCCTATTTCAGAATGTCTGATTTCCAGGCCAGAAGCAACCAATGTTTTTTGTTTTGTTTCGTGTGCATGTGTGTGTACATGTATGTGTGTATGTACATGAATGTCGGTACATGTGCATGAATTCAAAAGCCAGAAAGGTATGTGGTATGTCTTCCTTTGCAGCGCTCTGTCTTACTGCCTTGAGACAGGGTCTCGCACTGAAGCTCATCCTTGCAGTGAGGCCTGCTTGCCAGCAAGCTATTGTTTATCCTCCGGTCTCCATGACGAGAGGCTGCGCTTACAGAAGCATGCAGTCATGCCTAGGTTTTCCACATGGATGCTGGGGATTTACACTCAGGTCCTCAGGCTTGTTCAGCAAACGCTCTTACCCACTGGGCCACCTCTCTAGCTCCAGCAACAGGGTTTTAAACTCTAGTGCTTACTGTGGAAACCCTAGTTGAGTTCTTGGAAGTAAACTGCACAGGAGTATAGGGACCTCATCTGTGCCTGGGGTTCCCCGGGCTTTAAATTCGCCTTTTCCACACTGAGCCTCCAGCAAGTACTACTCTGGTTTTCCTGCCCACGGCTGGTTTCTGCAGAGCCCGGTGCTTCCTGACTCTGCCTTCACTTTTGTGTCCCTCCAAATCTTAGGGGTGGCAGTTTGCCCCGCGACCTCTTTTCTAACAGCTAAGAAGAGTAGTTGATTTTCTGGTTTGCTCTGCCTTTGGCTTGCTGTGAGGATGGAGTGGCAACTTCCAGACCCTTCGCAGCTGAGAGCAGAAGTCAGAAGTCTCACCGACTTCCTGCTGTAGCTTTCTTTTTCGTCTTTGCCCACAACACAGGGGCTCCAATAAACCTTGGAACAACCAAGCTGTATTACTTTCCGGGTCAAAACCCTCCAGGGCCCCCATGTCACTCCAAGTAAAAGCTAAGATAGAAGCTCTATATCTGCCCCATCGCCAGCACTTTGTGCGTGCGTGCATGTGTGCGTGCGTGCATGCGTGCGTGCGTGCATGCGTGCGTGCATGTGTGTGTGTGTGTGTGTGTATACAGGTGCCCATAGAGGTCAGAAGACGGTGTCAGATCCCCGTGGAGCTGGAGTTGCAGGTGGTTATTGAACTGCCTGATGTAGGTGCTGGGAACCAAACTTAGTTTTCATTTTATTTTATGTGCATTGGTGTTCAGCCTGCATGTATGTCAGATCCCCTGGAACTGGAGTTACAGACAGTTGTGAGCTGCCATGTGGGTGTGGGGAATTGAACCCGGGTCCTCTGGAAGAGAAGCCAGTGCCCTTAACCACTGAGCCATCTCTCCAGTCCCCAAACTTGGTTCTTTTGCAAAAGCAGCAAGTACTCTTAGCCTCTGAGCCATCTCTCTAGTCCCTCCACCCAATTTTTTTTTGAGAAAAAGGTCTCTCTGAATCTGGAGCGAACCAATTTGCCTAGACTAGCTGGCTAGAGAGCCCTAGGGACCCTGGGGTCTCTGCCTCCCCAGCATTGAGATTACAGGTGAATGCTGCTGTGCCCAGCTCTTTGTTTTATTTTTCGAAAGAGTCTTGCTTTGTGGCCTTGGCTGGCTTGAAATCCAAATTGGTCATGAACTCAGAGATCTGCCTGCTTCTGCCTCCTGACTGCTGGGATTAAAGGTGTGCACCACCTCGCCCAGCCTGTGGGTGCTGCAGATCTGGGAATTCAGGCAGTCCCTTCTGCCTCCTGACTGCTGGGATTAAAGGTGTGCACCACCTCGCCCAGCCTGTGGGTGCTGCAGATCTGGGAATTCAGGCAGTCCCTTTGCCGACAGTCACTCCCTAGTTCCTGTGCCCAGCTCTGACTGGGTCTTACAGCAAGACCTCCTCCTGTGGTGTCTTGCTCCTTGAATGTCCTAAGTGCCTTCTTACCTCCAGGTCTCTGCATCTGCCATTCCCACTGCCCAGACAACCTTTCCCTGTTCAATTCAGCGTTTCCCTTCCTTTGCTCTAGGTTCAGTGAGGCGTCCTCTAATCCCAGTATAGATAACAGTAACTCCCCCTAGCCACCCCACTGGCTCCCTTCCCTGCTTGGTTTTTTCCCCCCTAAAACACTATCCGATACACCATATGTTTTACCTTTAAAAAGTCGTATCTTCCCTCTCTGCCAGAACGGGAGGCCGGGGGTGGGGGTGGGGTGGGGGAGGGAGGTGTAGGAATTTTAGATCTGTGCTGCTCGTTCCGTGGCTGCAGTGTGTAAGTCTCTGTGCAGCATTTGGTGGATGGACGATTACTGTACTTACATAGATGAGGCCAGAGATGCAGTTGCAGTTCAAACTCAGGTCTCCCTGATGCAACGCTGTGTGTTGAGCGACCATGCTACATTGCCACTCAATTTCATGTTGCATACTGAATAGCCAGCGTGTTCTCCCAAACAGCTATTTCCTACACTCTGGCAGCTTTCCATTTCTTGGCTCTTGCTGGAGTTGATTTTCCTTAGTTAGGAAGAACTCTCTATGAACTGTAGCCTAATCGTTCCTCAAGATCATTGCATTGGGAAATGGGCTGAAAGGAGACTGCCCGATGCATCACCAGCAGGGGCCACTCCTCTTACTCTGGCTCCGCTGCAGCCTGTCTGCCCTCTGAGGTCCGAGCGACACCGCTTCTGGCCACATTCAGTCTCAGGTTAAGTAGTCCATATATGATGCGATCTTTAAAAATATTACAAAGCACCAAAGGCCCAATACGGCTCCTCCAGTTTGCATGTTTTATAACCTTCCAAGTGCTTCAAGGACATTAGCTATTTCGATGCTTTATTGATATATACTAACTACAAAATAATGAGTTTCTTTGTGACATTTTCAAATATGCAAAGTACGTTGGCCACTCCCCCTCCAATCCCATATTCTCAGATCCTCACCCTACTTCCTAAGAGTCCCTTTCTACTTTCATTCCCTGCCCCCCTTTCAAGTGGATTCCACATTCAATAGTTGTCTTTCTGACTCTGGCTCATTCCATGTAACGCAATCATCTCCACTTTTGCCCATTTTCCTGCAAATGACATGATTTCCATTCTTCTTTAAGGCTGAGTGGTACTCCGTGTGTGTGTGTGTGTGTGTGTGTGTGTGTGTGTGTGTGAGAGAGAGAGAGAGAGAGAGAGAGAGAGAGAGAGAGAGAGAGAGAGAGCGATTGTCACCTTTTCATCAGGATAGACACTGAGGCTGATTTCATAACTTGGCTATTGTGAATGGTTCCCATTCTGATGCTCACAACAGTCAAGTGTTGTGTGCAATCGTTTAGTGTACAGTTCCACAAACCCAAATCTCAACTGTTAGTGTGCCTTGCGTGAACAGGGAGAGATGGGGTGTGTTGGAGCTTCGTGCAGATCCGCCTTCCTTTGGGTGGCGGTTTGAGTTTCCCTCACTGATTGAAGCCTTAGCTTAGCTGTCAGTCACGGTGACAGACAAGAGGGCAGGCAGTGTTTCATTCAAGCCAAGCCAACGGGACTCAGGATGAGGAATCTCAGCTACAGTGGCAGAGGATGAACAAAGGCTGTGTCAAAACCAGTGTTCTAGTCGGGCATGGTGGCACATATCTGTAATCCCAACACTGTCAAGGTGGAGGCAGGAGGATCAAAGTTTCCAAGGCCATGCTCTTTTCTAAAGTGAGTTTGAGGCCATCCTGTGACATGTAAAATCCTGTCAAAGAAGAAGAAGAGGAGGAAGAGGAAGGGCCCTAATAAGATGGCAGACTGCCCCTCTTCTGGGACCTCTAAGTTGTTTATAGTTTCACCTACCTCACTCTCAGTGATGCTTGATTCTGTGAGCTGACCCATCTTTTTCCTCATCAAATTAGGCAAGGTTTGTTTCTATCGCTTGAAACCAAGGAACACTGCCCGGCACAGGGAAGAATTATGGGAAGCTGATCTCCTGTGAGACTGGGACCCTGTTCTGTCAAGACAAGATGGGGTAAGTGAATGTTCTGTGCACAGTAGGTCTACTGGCTTGTCCCGGGGCCTCATGTTATGAAGTCCCAGAGTCAATGAGCATCAGGCTCAGGCTGAGAAGGCTGTGAGAGAAATGGGGCTTTGTGGGTCCGCTTAAGAACGTAGATGAGAGACAGAGGGGTTCCAGGAATATTAAGGATGCTAAAGAGGTAGGGCAGGCAGAAAGAATGTGACCCAAACTGAGAAAAGAACTTCCTGCTTTGCAGAGAACGTTCTACAAAGGCCAGACTTGCCATGTTCTCAGTCCTGATTCTCGTGTTTGGATAAATGATAAAATTATTAGACACATTACAGATGGAAGGGCTGGGCACTGGTAGATCAGAGGCAAGCCGCTGAGTGCCCATCCTCACCCCGGAACACAGAAAGGCTCTTCTTTCAGATGTCTCCTCCCACTCACTCTGTCTCTCTGCCTAGCCATCACCCATGGTTGCAATGGCAGCCACATGCCTCTTCTGTGTAGGACAAAACACACCAAGTGTTCGTTTGCTCTCTCTCTCTTGGGTAAATTCTCCCTTCTAGGAACTCCATGTTATATCTGTGGGGAAACTGAGCTTACTGAGCTGGGAGTGGTGGCAGCCAGCACTTTCCTGGGGAACTTAGGCATTCATTCAGTTCACAGGGCAGCTGGTGATGTAGAGACCTTATCTCTGTTTGCAGACGAGGAAACCAAGCTCCTGAGAGGTTTAAACAGCTAAGCTATGTCACACAGCTAGCACATGACACAGCTGATTCCACACCTCTTTTTCAGTCCTGGGTTTTAATTCTAATTTTGCCACTTACTACCTCTGAGACGTCTCTGCAAATAAACCTCTCAAGTCCTGAATCCATTCATTGATAAGGATGAGAGAGATTGGAGGTGGGAGGCAGTTACACATTCTATGCTAGTCATTGCTTGGTGGTTCCCAGGAAGAATGTGCCAGGAGACCTTTCATTAGGAGATATTTGTGTTTGCTTAGTGATGTCTGCATGGTCCAGGAAAGGAAGAAAGACAACCTTTAGGACACATATTAGTGACTCCCATGATCCTGAAGTATTTTAGGTTGATGAATATCATGGTCCCTTAATTTATTATGTAAACAGTGTTCTGCCTACATTTATGCCTGCATACCATAAGAGTATACCAAATCTTATTATAGATGGTTGTGAGCCACCATGTGGTTGCTGGGAATTGAACTCAGGACCTCTGGAAGAACAGGCAGTGCTCTTAACCTCTGAGCCATCTCTCCAGCCCCACTTCCTAAATTTAAACACCTTAAGCTCATGAATAAACATCCTTTTCTGTTAGTTAGATCTGTTTTCTATACTGTTCAAAATCTGTCTTCATGGATCAGTTGACTGGGCTTCTAAGGGATCCCCTCTAGCCTAGAGAGCCTTCGTGTAACTGTTTCTATTACTGTGCAACTGACCATGCCAGGAAGTCAAGACTCCCTCCTCATGGTGCAGTGTGCTATCAGAAGCTCTGCTCCACAAGTAAGCTGGGGTCACCGGTGCCTGAGTTTAGATGTGAACTCGGCTGGGGTACCTTTCTCTGTGTGTAGAATTTTCAGTACATTTACATATGTTCTCTTTATTGAGCAGGGTATCCTGGATAGTCTTCTACACCAGTGGCTTGGATCTGAGAGGGAACACCAAGAAGACAAGGCCTGGTATGCAGACTTACTAAGCCTCTGCCTGTGTCACACATGCTCCTGTCCCAGACTGAAGAAATGTCGAGTCAGTGTGGTAAGGTATTCCTCCAGATCTTAGATAGCAGACTGGCTCAGTCCAGCAGAGACCTGCAATACAGCAGTTCATCATGGTACCCGGTCAAAAGGATTTTCAGGAGTACACACACACACACACACACACACACACACACACACACACACACACGACCCTCAAGTGTGTTGTACTAATGCATTTGGTGCTGAATCCTGAGAGGTTGGAGACAGGATCTCTGTATGTGTGGTATTTCCAGGCCAGTGGATAACAGAGAATATGTCCTGAAAGAATACAGTAACCCATCCCAGCATAGAGTTATTTTCCACAATTTTACTGTGGAGTAATTGCTTCTAATATTTTCTAAGATTTATTATTTATGTATTTATTTATTTGATACAGGGTCTCACTTTGTAGCTCTGGCTGTCCTGGAACTCACTATGTAGACCAGGCTGGCCTTGAACTTACAGAGATTTACCTGCTCTTGCCTCCAAGTGCTGGGAATAAAGGTATGAGTCATTATGCCTGGCGTAAGATTTATTTATTTATTTTCAAGACACTGTTTCTCTGCATAGCCTTGGTTGCTTTGGAACTAGCTCTGTAGACCAGGCTGACTTTGAACTCAGATTCACCTGCCTCTTCTTCTCGAGTGCTGGGAAAAAGGTGTGAGTCATTATGCCTAGCTCAGAGATTTATTTATTTGTTTGTTTGTTTGTTTTGTTTATTTGTTTGTTTGTTTATTTATCTATCTATCTATCTATCTATCTATCTATCTATCTATCTATCTATTTTCAAGACAGCATTTCTCTGTATAGCCTTGGTTACCCTGGAACTAGCTCTATAGACTGGGCTGACCTTGAACTCAGAGATTCACCTGCCTCTGCCTCTGAGTGCTGGGATTAAAGTCGTGAACCACCACCGCCCAGCTCTAAGAATTATTTTTAATCTTTAGTTATATGTATGTGTGTGGGGCAAGTGCATGTGAGTATAGGTGCCCATGGAGGACAAAAGAGGGTGCTTGATCCCTTGAAGCTGGAGTTATAGGTCATTGTGAGCCATCCAGCATGGGTGCTGGGAGTGAATTCCTGTCCTCTGCAAGAGCAGAATGCATTTTTAACCATTAGTCCATCTCACAAGCCCCTACTTCCCCAAAAAAACCCAGTTTTTTTTTTTTGCATAAGCTAAATGGCCAGCCCATAAACATTCTTAATCCATAACACATATTAAATAATAAATCCTGACTTTTTGTACCTGCGGAGGCACTAAAACTGTTACTTACTTAATATTCTTCATCCAATTTACTTACTTTTAACCCTTAACATAATTGTATTTTAAAATAAGATTTCATGTCAGTGCTGAAAAAGCAAAACAAGTGTGATTTGCCCTAAGTTTCAGATAGCCGTGCAAGTGAATTAGGATAAAATGAAAAATAGAAATAACATCAAATGCTGGTAAGGATGCTGAGAAACATACTCATCCATGGCTAATGGGAACGTAACGTGGTAGAACCATTCTTGAAAGTGGTGTGACATTTCATTTTCAATGTTAAAAGCAGATTTAACATACAAAGCCTCAATTGCTTGCCTGGTCATTTATTACAGAAAAGAGAATTCTTTTTTTATACATGAATATTCATATCAGTATTGTACATAATAGTCAGAAAGCTGGAAGCTTGCTAAATGTTGCCAAAGACACGAATGGTTACGTTGATTATGGTACATCCTCACCATGGACTAGTACTCAGCAATAGGATGAGATGAATGGTTGATAACACACACATCATTTTGGGGAAACCCAAATGAAATGATACCAAGGGAAAGAAAGCAGTCCATAAGGTAGTGTAGCAGAAATCTTAAAAGTTCTTATTAATAAAACCAAACCCGAGGCGAGTTATTGGGGTCCATGCTGGTAGATCAGAGAGACAGAATAAGCCACAGCTATCTCACCTCGCCGGATCCTCAGCTGGTCTTGTCTCCTCAGACTGGAAGCCTCTGAGTCCTCATCCGGAATGGGTCTCAGCTGAATTACTGCTCAAAAGCCTGAATGCTTAACCAGCCAAAACCTTCTAGTTTCTGGTCCTCACGCCTTATATATCTTTCTACTTTCTACCACCACTCCCTGGGATTAAAGGCTGGCTTTCTGGGATTAAAGGTGTATATCACCATGCTTGGCTGTTTCCAATGTGGCCTTGAACTCACAGAGATCCAGAGGATTTCTATCTCTGGAATGCGGATTAAAGGTGTGAGTGCACCATTTTCTAGCTTTGTATTTAGTGCTGTCTTTCTCTGACCAGATAAATTATTAGAGTACACAATATTTGGGAACACAATAAACAAGGTAGCATATAATAAGAACATTTAGAAAAGTCAGAGTTCTAAAAGTGGAAAAGAATTTAGGGATGAGGGAGAGAGGATGAGTGTGTCAAAATTTGGGCAGTAGAGAACCTTGCTGGTAGTGACAGCTCAGTAAGGCTCACATATTGGTCACACACACGCACACGCACACACACACGCACACGCACACGCACTCACGCACGCACGGCACACGCACACACGAGAGATGAACTCAGTAGAAGGATGCTCAGTAGGAAAAGGTGCTTACCACCAAGCCTGACTACTAGAGTTTGACCCCTAGAACTCACACGGTGAAAGGAAAGAACTCACTCTCCACAAGCCGTCCTTTGACCTTACATGTGAGATATCGCACATGGGTGCGTGCACGCACTATATATATACTATATATATAAACTAAAAACTAAAAAGACAGTGAACCCTGTGGAGCATTACCTACCAACTTCTTGGTTTTGATTCAAGGCCGCTGTGAGGTAATAACATGGGGAGACTGGGTCGTGGGTGCGTGAGACTTCCCTGAACATTTCTTTGCAACTTACTGTGATTCCCTAGAATGGAAGTTGAAGTTGTGAAAGGTTGTGAGCCACCACGTGGGTGCTGGGAACTGAACCTGGGTTCCCTGAAGGAGTGTTTTTAGTCTCCCAGCCTTCTCTCCAGCCCCTTCACTGACCAGCTATACCAGCTTTATGTTGAAGCGTTAGATAGCAAGCAGAGATTGACATGCCGGAAGTGGGTTTGCTGTAAATATATGCTAAAAAAAAAAGGTGGGGTTTTTTGTTGTTGTTGTTTGTTTTTTTTTTGTTTTTTGAGACAGGGTTTCTCTGTGTAGCTTTGTGCCTTTCCTGGATCTCGCTGTGTAGACCAGGCTGACCTCGAACTCACAAATCTGCCTGGCTCTGCCTCCTGAGTGCTGGGATTAAAGGCGTGCGCCACCACCGCTCAGCATAAAATGTTTTTTAAACAGAAGAAAGCCCAGCTGTGAGAGTCGAGGGACATGAGTTTGAGCAGAGATGTTGAACTGTACAAAGAGCACAACAGAGGTTCAGCAGCTGTTTTCAGGATGGCTCTTTAGAGTTGCCCTGATGTCAGGGGCCTAAGCTATTTTATCTCTTCGTCAGCAAGTCTTGCATGCAGCCTTTCTTCCTCCAGGGATGGGCATACATTTTGGGTAAAACCCCCTTTTCTGCCTTCTGGCTAAGGGCAGTGCCAGGAGAGGAATTGAACTGTGAGTGGTTAGCAACCAACTCTTCTGGAACATGGGAGAACAAAAGTTTCTTCCACTTGGAAGGGGCGAGGAAGCATGTGTCCTTCACTGGTGTCCACTACAGTCCACCATTCACATCCACATGCAGGATACAGTGAGTTGGCCTCCTCTGGATGTGGCCCCAAGATTGTCTGTGTGAGCAGATATCAGAGAAGGGCGTGGTAAGAGAAAGAGCACCCCCAGCTTTCCATGCTGCCACTAGTCCCTCCCTCCTCGACGGGCACTGCGGTTGGCCTGGCTGCTGACTCAGGCTCAGGCTGTGGTTCATGAGCTTGTCTATTTACCTCCATGTTGGACAGAGAGATTGAAGAAAGGATCCCAGGGAAACTTCTGGGTTGAAACACACTGATTGTCCTTTGCAACTATTTTACAACAGTCCAACCTCCTGATGATGGCCATGGCCAATTGATCCTGCCAGCACGGTGACACCTTTCTTTGCCTGATGGCCTCTTGGCACAGACACTTAAACAGAGAGCTTAACGTTGAACTGGTTTAATGTGTCACTGATAGTAGGAAACTTGGCGAGCCAAGGCTACCGGGTCTCTGGAGCTGAGGTCATTGGGAACACTGACAAACAGACAGAGCCATCCCTGTTCCCACTAGCTGGCTCCTGGATATATTCTACCTACTTGGGACACAGGATCATATAATGGTCATTGACTTGGGGTCTGAACTATGTCCTGAAGGTAGCATTTCATCTTTGCAGGACATCATCTCAAAGTAGATGCTTGGGCTGTACTTTTTTTTTTTTTTTTTTTTTTTTTTTTTTTTTTTTTTTTTGGTTTTTCAAGACAGGGTTTCTCTGTGTAGCTTTGCGCCTTTCCTGGAACTTGCTTTGTAGACCAGGCTGGCCTCGAACTCAGAGATCTGCCTGCCTCTGCCTCCTGAATGCTGGGATTAAAGGCGTGTGCCACCACCGCCCGACTTGAGCTGTACCTTTAAGACATAATTTAGGGAGCCAGCAAGATGCCTTAGTGCTTAGTGAGTGAAGACACTTGCCACCAAGCCTGAAGACCTGAATTTGATCCCTGGGACCCATATGGTGGAAGAAGAAAACAAAATCCTGTAAGCTGTCCTCTGATCTCCACATAAGTGTTATAGTGAATACACAGGAGTGCATGCATTCACATGTGAACTCACGGACACACACACACACACACACAATCAATCCATCAATGTTATAAAAATTCAAAGGAAAAGATAATTTAGGGTGTGAAGATGGCTCAGTTGGTCAAGCGATTACTGTGCAACCATGAGGATCTGAGTTTGATCTCTGTCACCCATGCCTGTAACTCCAGTGCTGAAGGGTAGAGATAGGTAGCTCTTTTAGAAAACAGAACCTTGCTGGAGGAATTATGTCATTGGGGGTGGGCTTTGAGGTGTTATAGCCTTGCCTGACTTCCTGTTTGCTCTCTGCTTCCTATATGTAGATAAAAATGTGATCAGCCATCTTCCTGCTCCAACCAGCATGCCATACTTTCCCCACCATCATGGACTCTAGCCCTCTGGAAACTTAAACCAAAATAAACTCTTTTTTCCTTATGTTGTTTTTGGTCATGGCATTTTATTGTAGTAGCAGAAAAATAACCCACACACACGCCACGGAAGTGCTTAGCAATGGTGTTGGTTGCTGGCAGGCGGCGGTAAGTAGGTCCAGCCTTGCTGTGTCCTTCACTCAAGGCTTCTATCCCTGCCACCATGGCTACTCTGTTCATGCACCATTATACCAGAATTGGAGAGGATGATCCAGCCTTGCTGTATCCACTCCCCATGATTCTATTCCACTACTTGGCATCTGATCCATGCTGGTTCCCTTGGATGAGTGTTAGCCCTGTAAGTTCCTCCTATTTCATGCCTAGTCCTATAGACTTGCCTCTTTCCCAGACCCCCTTGCCCCTTCTCTTTCCTTCTAGGCCTTGGACCACAAGATCAGGTCAACCATTCCTGCCTGGGATTCTGTACATGTCCTTACTCTCGACTGCTTTTCTTTGCATACCGAGTAGATGGCGAAGTGTAATGGTTAATCTGATGGTCAACATGATTGTATCTGGACTCAACTAAGAACTGGGCCTCTAGGCAGGTCTGTGAGGGTAATTCCAGGGAGAATGAACTGAAGTGGGGAAGATCCTTCCCCTAGAGTGGATGACTCCTTCCAGCAGGTCCAGATATAAAGAAGAATGGAGGAGTCGAAGGAACAGGCGCTGTGTCTGCCTGCCTTCCCTTCCTGCTAGGAGATGCATCTATTCCCTTGCTGCTGCTGCAGCCTTGGCAGGCATCAGGGCTCAGCTTCGTAAGCCTTCCAGTACGGACTGAAGACCAGCAGCTCTCCAGGACTCCTCAAGCCTTCAGCACCAGATGGACTGGTGGGGCCTCCAGGCGCATGGACTGAGCAGCTACCAGGTCCTTAGCCTCCCCAGTGTGCAAACAGTTATCATGGGACTCCCTGGGCACTGTCATGTAAGCCAGGGGTTCTCAGCCTTCCTAACGCTGCGACCCCTTAACACAGTTCTTCATGTTGTGGTGACCCCCAACCATAACATTATTGTCATTGCTACTTCACAGATGTAATTTTGCTACTGTTAGGAATTGTAATGTAAATCCCTGATAGGCAGATTTTTCTTAGGCAACCCCTATAAAATAATCATTTGACCTCCAAAGATGTCACAACGCACAGGTTGAGAACCACTGACAAAAGCCTCTCTAAGAAATGCCTCATTATTTCTCTGCCCACCTTCTGCAACTGCCTTATCCATTTTATGTGTCTTATATAGATATTCATTTTATGCGAATGAATGTTTTGTCTGCTTGTATGTATGTGCACTACATGAGTGCAGTGTCCATGGAGACGAAAAGAGGGCCTCAGATCACTAGGAGCTAGAGTTACAGACGGTTGCAAGCTGCCATATGCACTTCACCTAGGTGCTGGCAGGTGCTAGGGACTGAACCTGGGTCTTCCGCAAGAGCAGCCGGTGCTTTTAACCAATGAGCCATCTAATCCCCCAGCCGTACAAATCCCTCTGTAAATGTGTATTTATCACATCAGCTCTGTTCCTCTAGAGACCCTGACTCATATATTAGGAGGATTGTCTAAAGGTCTGCATATTGAGGGACTCGCCCTTTAAAACTACCCCCCATCACTGGATCTCCCTCACTGAGCAGAGAAGGACCCCCACAGCAGTTTGTTTTCAGTGTTCATGGGCATCCTGAGTTGATCCATCTGTGAACCATGTGCAGCCTCTTACTTTCTTCATTAGCTGTCTGTGAAGACTCCCCATGCAGCCATCTACGAGAACCCAGGGAGAGGAGCTGGTACGGAAGTGGCTGGTGGTTCAGTACTGTGACCACCTGTTCCTGCAGTTTACATGTGCCCTTACTGTCTGCTCAGGGTTGGTCCTGATGGCTATTTTTTTTAGTCAGTTTGATACAAGCTAGAGTCATCTGCAATAGGGAACCTCGGTTGAGAAAACGCCTCCATCATATTGGCTTGTAGGCAAGTCTGTGGGGGCGGGTTTCTTGATTGATGGTTGATGTAAGAAGGCCCAGCTCACCATGGGCAGGGCCAACCCTGGCCAGGTGGTCCTGGGTAGAATCAGAAAGCAGACTGAGAAAACCAGGAGGATCGAGCCAGTAAGCAGTGTCCCTCCATGGACTCTGCTTTAGTTTCTGCCTCCAGGTTTCTGCTCTGACTTCCCTCAAAGAGGACCATGACATGGAAGTGTAAGCCGAATGAGGCCTTCCCTCCTCCAAGTTGTTTTTGGTCAGCATTTTATCACAGCTGTAGAAAGCAAACTAAGCATCATCTCCATCTTAGGATGGGGTGTGTCGAAGCCCATATACCTTTAGGACTTGGTGGGCCTGACAGAGTCTAGCTTGGAATTGGCAGCTCTGGCTGGGCAGTCACTCCATGTCCAGAATCAAGCCTTTCTTGGTTTTTTGTTTTTTTGTTTTTTTGTTTTTTTTTGGTTTTTCAAGACAGGGTTTCTCTGTGTAGCTTTACGCCTTTCCTGGAACTCACTTGGTAGACCAGGCTGGCCTCGAACTCACAGAGATCCGCCTGCCTCTGCCTCCCGAGTGCTGGGATTAAAGGCGTGCGCCACCACCGCCCAGCTCAAGCCCTTCTTGAAAGAACACTGGCCAATAGGTTCTGAGAGGCTATGTGATTCTCTGTTGTAGACAGCATGGGCTTGCTTCAGACCCTCCAAGTTCCATGTTGAGGTCTTGGAGCTTTCCAGAAACTATCATTTTCCTGCCATAGATACCACTTGTTGGTACCTTGGGGCTTTCTGTAGCCTAGGCTGCACTGTCCGCAGAGTTCCTCCTTCCCCTGGACCACCACCAGAAGCTCACAGCCTTCCTTGTCATTGAGACAATATTTACAAGTATTGATCACAGTGTCTCTGGAACCTCAAAAGGTCTACCAGGTTGTGACAGGCAGACTCTATGACAGTCCCCACGGATCCCTGCCCCCTGACATTCACTCCCTTTAGGTGCTCCTCGCCTTAAGTGTGGAGTGGGTCTGGAAACTTCTATGGAACAAAAAATGGCAGTGGCTATGGGATGGCAGTTGTAAGGTGAGTCTTCTGTCTTGGCTGTCTATCACAGCCAGCTGCTTTTGAGGGGGCGCTCAGAACTCATGGGGAGGCACCAAGGCCTCCCCCAACTGCAGGAAGAGCTGAAAAGCAGCTCCTCTGAGGTTTGCAGCAGCCGCAAGAGGGATCTGGGAAGCAGATGCTCTGGTCTGCACTGAACCTCCAGTCAATGGCCAACGTGACTGATACCTTGCCTGTCACCTCCTCAGTCTTTCCAATTGGGTCCCTGATCATGGCATACAAACTGCTGGAGTTGAGAATTCACTCTTTCCCGGAGTCCAGTTCTTCTTATAATCAAGTTCTTGTCCTTAGTTTTTCCTGCCCTCTGACGCGGTGAGACCGCCTTTATATGCTGTGCCGACGATTCCCTTGAGCGTTTACATTTGGCCTCTATCGGCGGTCAATCATTCTTGGCCTTTCATCGTCTTTCTCAAACGAATCGGTGTTGCTGCCGCCCTCTGGGGACCGCCACCTCACCCTGTAATCTTTACAAATACTACTTATTCAGAGGCATCAGAGGCTTGGCAGACTGCACCCCGCAAGTGCGTCAACCCCCACCTGTGTTGTGTCCCAGTTTGCCATCAGGGAACATCTCAGCAATACACTCTACAGTGCCAGGGCCCTCCCTGTGCCCCATACTTTTAGTCATGGTTCTCAGGACCAGTCAGCCAGCAAGTGATACGGCTCCCAAATGCCATTTTGGAAACAGTTTTCTTTAGGCCACCCAACTGTGGTAAGTCAGGTTTCCTGGGAAACGGACTCCAAGCAGGGATTGGGCTGCAGGCAGTCTAAGGAGGAGCAGTTTGGGGGGAAGTACCTGCGAGGGGAAGGAAAAGCATCTGGGCTGGGTGGAGAGAGATGCTAACAGTCATTGCAGGAGCTGAAGTGGGTTTTGTGGAGAGGTCAGAAGCTGAGTTGGCTCTATTCAACCAAAACAGGAGATGCCAGGTTTTTGTACCCTGAAGCCGACTGCCCTCACAGAGAGAACACCATTTTGGGAAGTGCAGCTTCTTTTGGTCAAAGAAGCTTTGGGCAATTTCTGGAAAGGGCTCCTTGCAGCTGAGGGATGAGGGGGCATCTGACCACACCCATCCTTCTCCTTTCACTGATGGATAGAAGGAACTTTCCCATCTAGGAAGTAGCAGAACCAGAGCCCAGCCGCTCTCTGATGCCTCTGGAAGGAGGAGGAAGAGAATCCTTCCCCATGCCTGGGATCGCTGCCAAGGCAAAGAACAATTTAAAAACACCCAGTCTATTTTTGCTATTTCCCAGTCTCCATTTTGGTGCCCTTTTCTTACTCTTGAGAGTCCCTTTGCCAGACTTGGGAGAACAGGAAGCAGATTCCAGGCCTGGGTGTGGAGAAGACGATGCTCCCTGGGTGGGCATAGGCATGATCAGGGTGGAGGCCATGAACCCATTGGCTGGGGGAAAGGAGTTTGCAAAGGCAAGTAGAGAGGTCAAGTAGAGAACAAGGCTGAGGTCAAGTCTGTAGGTATTGAGCAGTCAGCTAGAGAGGCCGAACAGTTCTCTGTCTGCAGTAATGAGGGGAGGGGGGGTCTGAGCAGAGGGCCGTGAGTAGGGATGATGTCCAAAGGGTTGTTTGAGGAAGATTTACTGTGTTCTCCAAGGACCAAGCATGAGCTGGCAGAAACAGAAATGAAGCCGGGAAATCTGGTAGGAGGCTGTTGTCAGGAACCAGGAATGTAAGGAAGCGCAGACGGTGAGAATGGGAACAGAGGATGCTGGGATAGACGACTACGGTTTGGATGTGAAACGTCCGCCACAGGCTCATGTGTTTGAACACTTGGCCTCCAGCTGGCAGTCTATTTTGGGAGGTCATAGAACCTTTGAGACTGTGGCCTAGCTAGCAGAAATGGGTTCCTAAAAGTGGGCTTTAAAAATGATATCTCTTCCAGTTCTGGTCTGCGCTTCCTCATCTGCCACAGTGAGTGCTTACAAGTTCCTGCCATCATGGGTCAAGCTGCCATCACCTTCCTGTTCATCACTGACTATATTCCCTGAACTTGGAGCCCAAAAGAAATCTCTCCTCTCTAAAGTCTCCTCTGCCACATACTTTGTCACAATAAAATGACGATAAGATGCTGGCATTGTGTAGGAAGCACGTCAGGAATCATGTATGTTAAAAGCATTCTTCTTGGAAGACGTCAACATGGATAACAGGACTTTAAGTGTGTTAAACTATGAAACTTACAGCAAGGTCCCTAAAGATGAGGCATCTCAGGAGGTTTGCATGGGAAAGCAGCAGAAATTGCTTTCCCACAGCAGAAATCTGTGTACCCTCAACACAACCAACACCATGTGTAAGAGGGCAGGCAAGCTCAGAAATAAGCATTGGCGAACCTAGAAAGGATGATATTTAACAACAGGGATCTCGGAGAAGGCACTTGGTATGTGCCCAGTACTGTTCTCTTCACGAATATCAACTCAACCATTCATTGTCATCATTATGTGAGACAGATATTTCACTGTCTGTATTTCTCAGACAGAAAAATCAAGGTACAGAGAAGGTAAGTAATCTGTCCAGGCTTACCCCAGTATCCGGCCAACTTAGGATGCCCTAACAAAATGTCATAAGATGAATGGCATGTAAACCATGGGAATTTATTTCTCACGGTTCTGGGGGCATAGAAGTCCATGGTCAGTACGGTCAGGCTCTGGTGAAGGACCACTTTTGAATTGCAAGATGGCCTACCTCTCTGTAGCTTCATGGGGCAGAAGCAGAGCAAGGGAGTTTCCCACACTGATGGATTCTCTGGAGAGTCCCACTTGAGGCTTCCAGTCTCTTGATGATTCATCTACCAAAGGCCCTGTCCTCTAATACCATCAAGCCAGGATTCAACAGATGGACTCGGAGTGGACACGGCAGCCGGCCCACATCACTCAGGAAGTGGAGGCACTGAGACCAATCCAGGCAGTGGCTCCACCGTCCCTGCTGCTCATCCCTGTGCACTGCTGCAGACATTCCACGCTTAGGATGACGTGAGATGAATCACAGCAGCCATCGGTTCAGCTCTCATTTCTGCTGCTGGAATAAAATACCCTGACCAAAAGCAACTTAAAGGGAGGAAAGGGTTTATTTGGCTCGTAGTTCTGGGTTACAGTCTATCATTGTAGGGAACTTTAATAGACACGGGAGCTTGAGACAACTGGTCACACTGTGTCCATAGTCAAGAGCTTTCTTCTTTACCAAAGTACTTCATTCATTCATTCATTCATTCATGCATGCATGCATACATACATTGCATTCATGAGACCACTCATTGTTCTGGAAACTTCTATCTCCATAGCTACTTTTCCTCTCATCTCTGGTCACTGCTACTGTCTCCTCCAGATCCCCAGTCTAGAACTCTAAGATCCCTGATAGGCAGGTGTCTTAGTTAGGGTTTTATGGCTGTGACGAGACAACATGACCATGGCAACTCTTATAAAGGAAAACATTAACTTGAGGCTGGTTTATGGTTCAGAGGTTTAGTGTTGTAGAACATTATTTTAACTATGTAAAGATGCGTTCCATTTGTTTGTGCTCCAGAATGTTACTTTAACTGTGTAAAGGTGTGTTACATTTGTTTAACATGTAAGGATGTGTGCTTAATTATGTAAAGATGTGCACAATTGTTTCACCTTGCCTGCCTAAGGCATGGGATTGATCTAATAAAAAGCTGAACAGCCCATAGTTAGGCAGGAAAAGGATAGGCCAGGCTGGCGGGAGAAAGAAGAAATAGGAGGAGAAATCTAGGCTCAAGGTGAACAGGAGAGAAGAAGGAGAGAATGAGGGATATGCCCAGGGCAAGAAGCCAGGCGGACACCAGCCAGCAGACACAGAGAAGCAGTAAAGAGATACAGAAGTAAGAAAGGTAATAAGCCCTGAGGCAAAAGGTAGATAAAGAGAAACAGGTGAATTTAAGTTAAAAGAGCTAGCCAGAAACATGCCTAAGCTAGGCTGAACATTCAAAACTAGTAAGTCTCTGTGTCATGATTTAAGAGCTGGTTGGTGGCCCAAAAGAAAAAGCCTGGTACAGTTTAGTCTATTATTGTCATGGTGGGAAGCATGGTGGCATGCAGGCAGACAAGGAAGTTTTGCATCTTGATCCGCAGGCAGCAGGAGAGACTGTGTGCTACACTAGGCCTGCCTTGAGCTTCTGAGACCTCAAAGCCTGCCCCCAGTGACACACCTCCTCCAACAAAGCCACGCCCACTCCAGCAAGGCCACACCTCCTAATAGTGCGCTCCCTGTGACCCCATGGGGACCTATATTCTTTCAAGCCACCACACCAGGGAAGTACTTGGAGTGTGGATAGGGCTGCTGGGTGGGAATTAGAGGAGGACAAGGCAATTAGTTACTCCAAAACGGAAACAATGTTTCCCATTTAAAAGACCTTGCCCAGGCACCCTTCTCAACTTGACCTTTAAATACTTTTTAGAAACTTTTTCTTTCTTTTTCTTTTTTTCTTTCACTGTCTCAGAGAAAGCTAAGGGATGCTATTTTATTGATATTTTAGTTTATCAATGTGTTGGTTGACTTGTTCAATACGTATTAAATTCTCTGTTCCCCAATTTCATCAACTTCATTTATATCTATCAAAACAGCAAAGCAAAACCGTTTAAGGGCTGGCAAGATGGCTCAGCAGGTGAAGGGGCTTGTCCCCGAGCCTGACGACCTGGCTTTGATCTCCGTGGGGAAGAAGAGAACCAGCTCCCACAAGTTGTCCTCTGACCCACTGTGGTGCGCACACATGCACACACACACAACACAAATGACAGCAGAGTGTTTTAAACGGCATATGCAAGTACCAAGCATAAGAATGTGACGGCTTGTAAACAGCCATGCGGGCTAGTTCTACGCCAACTTGACACAAGCTAGAGGCGTCTGAAAAGGGGAAACCTAAATTGAGCAAATGCCTCCATAATGCCAGCTATAAGACATTTTCCTAATTAATGATTAGTGGGGGAGGGCCCGGCCCATTGTGGGTGATGTCATCCCTGGGCTTGTGATCCTGTGTTGTACAAGAAAGCAGGCCGAGCAAGCCAAGGGGACCAAGCCAGTAAGCAGCATGCCTCCATGGCCTCTGCATCAGCTCCTGCCTCCAGGGTCCTATCATTTGAATGGACTTCAGTGATGGACTACAATGTGGAAATAAACCCTTTCCTCCCCATCTTATTTTTTGGTCATGGTGTTTCATTGCAGAATAGTAACCCTGACTAAGACAATGGCCTAACTGACGGTCATTCCAAGGAGGCCAGCTCCCTGTGAGCTCCTCCCCTGTCCGACTCCCCCAGGGCGCTGTCCTGAATTTGGTGTGGATTGTCTTGCTTTTGATATCTTTATGCCATCTGTGTGCAGTTTCGTTCAATACAGAGTTGACAGTGGCTTTTTTTTTTTTATGTCATACCACATTAGTGAGATTCATCAAGACATTCTCTGTGGCTGTACTTAATTTTCACATTTATTTACTCATTTATTCATTGACATGTGTATGTCTGTGGTGTGTGTTCATGTGTGTGATATGCGCATGTGTTCCTTTGTATGTGAAGGCCTGATATTAACATCAAGAGTATCCATCGATTGCTTTCCACCTTATTATTGAGTCAGGGTGTCAAAACTGAACCCAGCGCTCACTGGTACTGTTTAGGTAGTCAGCTTGCTCTGGGTAAACTGTCTCTGCCTTCCAAGTTCTGAAACTAGAAGGTGCTGCCGCTCCTCCTGACATGTATGTGGGTTCCAGGGATCCAAACTCTTGTCCTTGCACTTGTGTGGCGAGCACTCTGACGACTTAGCCGTCTCTCTAGCAGCTGCACACTATGACCTCATCAGTGCATAATGATTGGGCCCACATAATATTCCACTAGGTGGACTCATCACAATTTATCTATTTAGTTTCCTGCTAAAGGATGTTTAGGTTGTTCTTTGTTTTGCTTATGAATAAGGGGGAATGAGGAGCATTCTTTTACATGGTTTCTGATCTATATGAGCAATAATTTCTGAGGAGCATTGGTTTCCCAACTGGGATTGATAAATTTTAGTGGGTGATGAGATAACTTTAGTAGATCCTGTAAAGGTTTTGTTTTGTGTGTGTGTGTGTGTGTGTGTGTGTGTGTGTGTGTGTTTTGTTTTTTATAAAATGGAGAGTTAACTGGAGGATGGCTCAGTTGGGTAAAGTGTTTGCTGTACAGGTTTAAGGATCTGAGTTCAAACCTCAGCACCCACATGAAAAGATGTGGTGGCCTGCTCTCATCATCACAGCTCTCTCTGGGGACACCCAGAGAGGTGGGTTCCTAAGACTCCCCGGCCAGCCCACCTAGTCTAGGTGAGTTCCAGGTCCCAGGGAGAGACCTTGCCTCAAAAAAACAAGGTGGATGGCTCCTAGGGAACAACACTCAAGGAACTTCTGGCTTCCACACACACACTCTTGCACACCATACACACACACACACACACACACACACACACATGAAATAAATAAATAAATAAATAAATAAATAAATAAATAAATAAATAGGGGTGGGGAGAAATTTCCGGAGTTGGGATGTGGAGAGTTCATCTAATGGTTCCTGGAAAAGTTCAAAAGGCCTTGCTCTGGGTGTGGGGGTGGAGTACTTCTTGCTATCCATGGTGAATTTGAATAGCTTCACAATCTGTCACAGACTGATACCTTTTGTGAAATGCAATAAAAATTAACTACTTGGAAAATGAACTTTTAAAAAACCAAAAACCCATCAAAGATAAGTTCAGTTTTAGTCACTATGTCTAATTTATGTGAATTGTGATTCAGTAAACATGGCATGGCAATGTTTTCACAGCAGACTCTATGCAGAAGCAACCGAAGTGTCCCTGATGGGTGAATGGATATGTGAGATGCAGTGTGTGGGGTGATATAATGGCTCAGTGGGGAAAAGTGTTTGCCACAAAGGCTGTTGATCTGAGTTCCATGCCCAGATCCCACGTAAGGGTGGAAGGAGAGAACCGACCCCACGAAGTTGCCCTCTGATCTCCTTATGCCTGCCATAACACATGCACAAGTGTGCGCGCACACACACAATACATACATACATACATACATACATACATACATACATAAATGTAAAAATGTGGGGCTGGAGAGATGCCTCAGTGATTAAGCGTGCTCCCTGCTCTTCCAGAGGACCTGAGTTCAGTTCCCAGCAACCCATCAGGTAAATCACAATTGCTCGGAATTCCAGCTCTAGATGATCTGACCTCCATCTCCTGGCCTCCTGCACACATGTGGTAGACACACACACACACACACACACACACACACACACACACACACCATAAAATAAGATGTATAAATGTAAAAATGCAATATGCTATAGACTTCATTTCATCTTTGCAAAGGAAGAAAGCTCTGTTACATACGATGGTGTTGGAGTCTTGAGGACAGGATGCTAAGTTAAATAGAACAGTCCCTAAGGGACAAATACTATGTGGTACCACTTGCACGAGGTACTTGGAGTAATCCAAATTATAATGGAAGAGAGAATGGCAGCTGCCAGGCTCGGGGGAAAGAGAGATGAGGAGTTATTGGCTATGGAGTTTTAGTTGTGGGGAGACAGAAAAAGTCCTAGAGATTGGTAATTGGGATAGTTGTAGGACAATATGAACATGCTTAATGCCTCTAAACCATATGCTTTACATGATTAAAACAGTTAATTTAAAGTTATATATATATATATATATATATATACATATATATATATATATATATATATTTGTCAAGGGGCTGAAAATAAAGAGTTAAAATAAATATAGCATGTCAGGCTGCTATCCATCGATTTTGTTTTGTTTTGTTCTGTTTCTTTTTAGTGATTAGTCTGAATTTCCATGCTTCTATAAGATCATTCACATACTGGCACCTGTCCATGCCTGGTACTTTGACTAGCATTGTTCCAGACTATAAAGCTAATAATACATTAATGGAAACATGGGCAGGGTACACGGTCACCTTTACAAGATAATCCTGAGTTTGTTCCAATTGCCACTTCAGCTGGCAGGTGTGTTGGGAGCTCCCTCTGCCCCTCAGCCTGGCCAATGCTGTCATGCCAATCTTCTGGACGGAAACTAATGTTTTCTTTCTTGGTCCGATTTTGCATTTCTCTGTTTATTAATAAACTCAAGCCTCTTTTGCTATGTTTATTGACCATTTTTTTCCCTTTGTGAAATGACTTCTTAAATCTTTTGCTCATTTTTTTCTATTGTGTTGCTGGTATTTTCCACTATTGATTTGTGGAGTTTTGTTGAGTTAATATCTATTAAATACCTACCATGTGCCAGGTACTCTCTTCTGTATTATATATTATAAAGAAAATAGGCTGAAATTCCTGGTCTCATTTTCGAGTTTATAGAAACTGCCAGAGACATATACATACCCCCCCACACACACAAATTTCTCTCTCTCTCTCTCTCTCTCTCTCTCTCTCTCTCTCTCTCTCTCTCTCTGTGTGTGTGTGTGTGTGTGTGTGTGTGTGTGTGCATCATACCATGGCCTGCAGAGGGAGGTCAGAAGACAACCACCCACAGGTGTCACTCCTCACCTGTGGTGGTATTGTGTTCCCCAAAATATTGTGTACTCTAATAAATTTATCTGGGGTCAGAGAACAGACAGCCACTAAATACAAAGGCTAGAAAATGGTGGCACTCACACCTTTAATCCTAGCATTCCAGAGATAGAAATCCCTCTGGATCTCTGTGAGTTCAAGGCCACATTGGAAATAGCCAAGCATGGTGACACACACCTTTAATCCCAGAAAGCCAGCCTTTAATCCCAGGGAGTGGTGGTAGAAAGCAGAAAGATATATAAGGCGTGAGGACCAGAAACTAGAAACATTTGGTTGGTTAAGCATGTGGTTGGTTAAGCTTCAGGCTTTCGAGCAGCACAGTTCAGCTGAGATTCATTCTGGATGAGGACACAGAAACTTCCAGTCTGAGGAAACAAGACCAGCTGAGGATCTGGCCAGGTGAGGTTAGCTGTGGCTTGTTCTGTCTCTCTGATCTACCAGCATTGACCCCAATAACTGGCCTCGGGTTTGATTTTATTAATAAGAACTTTTAAGATTCCTGCTAGACTCACCCTCCACCTTGTTTGAGGCAAGGTCTCTTATTTTTTTGCTAGGCTAGCAGGCCTGAGGGCTTCTGGGATTCTCCTGTCTCCTACTCCATCTCTAGTGGCAGTGCTGGGATTAAAGGTGCACGCCACCGCATCCAGCTTTTACGTGGGTTCTGGGAACCCAAGCTCAGCTCCTCATGCTTGGGCAGCAAATGCTTTATCTACTGAGCCAAAGCCTTTGACATTTGGGCCAAAGTCCTGCAGGAGAGACAAGGAATGAACATGTAGACAGCTCTAAAGTTTCTGTGGGTTCCTTTATTAATTATTAATATATGCATTACAAAGATCTCTTCATGATTTGTAACTTAACTTTGCACTGTCTTTAGCTGGGCAGTGGTGGCGCACGCCTTTAATCCCAGTACTTGGGAGGCAGAGGCAGGTGCATCTCTGTGAGTTTGAAGCCAGCCTGGTCTACAGAGTGAGTTCCAGGACAGCCAGGGCTACATGGAAAAACCCTGTCTAGAAAAACCAAAAAAAAAAAAAAAAATGTATGTTGATAATATAAGTTATTGTCAGGGGCCATGTCGAGGGGACCATCAGGCTGTTGATTGTTTTTGCTCTTTTGGGGGGCCAGCCACCCAGCTCCAAAATAAATCACACATGGAGGCTTATTCTTAATTACAAATGCCTGGCCTTAGCTTGTCTTGTTGCTAGCCAGCTTTTCTTAATTTTAAATTAACCCGTCTGCCTTTTGCCTCTGGGCTTTTACCTTTCTCTATTTCTGTATACTTTTCTGTCTTACTCTATTGCTGGTTGTGTAGCTGGGTGGCTGGCCCCTGGAGTCCTCCTCCTTCTCTGGCTACTTCTTCCTTTCCTCCCAGAATATTCTATTATCCTCTCTGCCTGCCAGCTCTGCCTATCCTTTCCCCTGCCTTACAATTGGCCATTCTGCTCTTTATCAGACTATCAGGGTTTTAGACAGGCAAAGTAACACAGCTTCACAGAATTAAATAAATGCAATATAAACAAAAGTAACACACCTTAAAATAATATTTCCCAGCATTCTCCCTTTTTTCCAAACAAAAATGAAAGGTTTTAACTTTAACATGATAAGACTGTATACAATAAGAACAATTATCAAGTAAAGATTACATTCACAACGTAAAGAATTCCAATTCATTCATGTCCGGTAAATTTGAAGAAAATGCTCTAGAATCTATCCTACCTTAGTAAATCCAAAATTTTATACCTAATTTTCTTTCTATCATGTCTAAGGAAAACTACAACTATAACTGTCTAGTCTTCAACTCCATCAAGGGCCCCAGAAGGATATAATATTACCTAAGTAAACAAAAAGTCCATTACAAACAACTTCCAAAAACTCTAGTAATGACAGAGACATCTGACTTCATGGACAGTCACTCAAAGTTCCTCTGCAACATTGGGGCATCCATCTTCACCCTACAGGCCCATAGTATCTGGCAGACTTTTCAATGAAGCCAGTAATTTGAAAGACTGTTCCACCTATATTGGCAAAGTTTGTCAGTCACTTTCCTCTGTGTCCTGCAGAATATCTGGCAGTTTCTTTTGTGAAGCAGGAACCCTGCTTTGTTATGGCAAAGTTCAGCAGTCACTTTCCTGTGGGTCCTGCGTGTCCAGTTTATACAACATACTGCCAACCAGTCCAGGCAAGAGCAGCTCCTTGCCCAAATGGCTGGCCTTACCACAGGGAAAGCAAACTCCATAAGGAGTTTCTCTGATGCTCGTCATCTCTGAAGTTGGTGCTGCCAGGAGCAGGTGTGTCTCATTGTTATGAAAAGCCCTAAATTAACAAAACATTTTAAATGCCATATTCTGTAGGTCTTTGAAGGGGTTGAAGACCATCTACCTATCTAAAATATATCTCTATATGATCTGGAAAGCATACCTAACATATCTATAATTTTGATTGTTATAAATGACTAACCACTAACCTATGTTTCCTGATTATCCTATATTGTTTATAATAATAGCTTTCAAAAGCTAGAACTTCACCCTACATTTCCAAATGAACTGCTTATTCACCATATCCCAAACAAAAATAGAAACATACATACAATATATTATAACAAAAATAACCTTAAATTTTTATCAATATATAAAAATCCTTTAAACAAGAGTTTAAAGATATATCTATATAGTGTGTTATAACAAAAATTACCTTAAATTTGTATCAATATACAACATTCCCCTAAATGATAACAAACACCCATAACAAATAACCAAAAACCACCCACACCTCCCAACTCTTGGGAATATAGGTGTAGTTTTCTCTAGACTGCTTCCTGTTGTTTGTGGACAAAGGGGTCCCTGAAAAAATTTGAGATAATGGCCAAGTCCTGGAAATACCAGCAGTAACCTTTGCTGATAGATATCACCTGTCAATATTTAGGAGGTCTCCCCTGATCAAGTCTGATCCATATTAACCCTGAAGGAATCCACAGCCTCTCATCCCCTGTGGGAACAAAACTCCAAAGCATTTTTGACTTCCATTTGACAAATATACTTTTTGAGTTTTTTTAAAGTTAAGGCATACAGGCTGGCTTGTTTAATCAGTCTCCTTTCCAATCCCATGTCTCTTAGCAGCTGTTTGCTTATTAACAGTTAAAAGATTCAAAATCAACACAATACTATACAGGATCCAGATTTCCTGTGTGTTTCCCATTTTACCTGGCTTTTTTTCTTTCATATTTCTTTTATTCTCTAAAGACTTTATTTTTAAACTATGTATTTCTTTCTAAAACTGTCTATACTTATATTCTTTCTTTCTTAAGCCTATACACATTGTAAAACACACTGGAACCTGTTTAGAGTTTTTTTTCCATCCAGACGTCTTTTACTGCATATCTTTTAGCCTTTTTTGACCTTGTGAGAAAACTTTAAACTGCTAAGCTGCACAGGCTAGGACCTCTGGCTGTGGCTTTGGCAACTGGCTCCACCTACTTCTCCGTCCTGAAAGCCAAGCATAAGGTGCTTTTGACCAGGAACTGCATTCAACATTCCTAGAGCTCTAGAATTCCGTTGCTTGCACTGTGGCAAGAATTTTTACTTAGTTTTTTGTTCCTACTTAATGTGCTGGCTGCTCAAGGGCTCTCCAGAAGGCAGAAACTCTTAAAGGAGCCATAGCCTCTTTTTTTTTTTTTTTTTCTCTCAGCTTTCTTAAGCCCTACCTGGAAATAGTGGCCCACATTGGAATGCCCAAATGTTGTTGGTTGTTTTTGCTCTTTTGGGGGGCCAGCCACCCAGCTCCCAAATGAATCACACATGGAGGATTATTTTTAATTATAAATGCTTGACCTTAGCTTGTCTTTTTGCTAGCCAGCAACTTGTTATGGATTAACAGAGTGTAAGCAAGAAAGGTATTTTTTCTCAGCCAGTTCTTTTACCTCATCTCTGAGGTAGAAAATCTTGGGGAACAATTTGAAGTTTAGAAAGGCACACTTTCAATACGTGAGTGAGGGACTCATTGAGATCACGGAACAAAACAATGGCAACCTGGCTATTGCTGGCTGAGGTACCTTTCTCTCTAGGATGGGCTGGGGATCAAAGGTGATGGTCAATTCCTTGTACCCATTTCTGCCCTCAGCTTCCTGACATAAAAACTGTTGATGAGTGGGTATGCACCCTGAGGATTTAAAATAGAGCTGACTGTTTTTCATGTATAGAAGTTTAGATTTATGATTCTTTAAAGATTTTTCATAAGACTACCTTTTGAGATAAATAATAAAGTGACTGATCCTTTCTTTATAATTGCAAAATGCAGCCTGCAAGTAAAGGAACTGGCTGAAAAAAATACCTTGCTTGTATGTATGTGGGTTCTTGGGTATAATTTGTTTTTCACCTCTAATACATAAAATGCTTAATCATGTAAGGGATATGTGGAAAACATGTTGTCTTTTTACTTATATTCATCATAATTATTGACTTAAAAATAGATCTTAACCACATTGTAATTTTGTTTTTTGTTTTTTGTTTTTTTATTCTTTGAAACAAGGTTTCTCTGTGTAGTTTTGGTGCCTATCCTGGAACTTGCTCTGTAGACCAGGCTGGCCTCAAACTCACAGAGATCCGCCTGGCTCTGCCTCCTGAGTGTTGGGTTTAAAGACATGCACCACAGCTGCTTGGCACATGTAGTTATTTCTGCTTTGGAGCAGTTAGCTTAATGCCATTGGCCCAATTGTTCACTATGTACCTTCTATACTGGATTGCTTACTATATTATGGCTTTTAGACTGTTTTTATATGTAAGAGGACAGGCCTTTTCACCTTAATTTAAAGGAACCAAATCATCCCCCCTCTTCATATTAAGATGTTTTATGGTGGGTTTAGTGTGACACAGCCATGCATGCATCCAGGGTGATTGATCCAGTCCAGTCTCCCTTTCCACACCGCTCTTGCATTCTTCCCAACCCTCAGCCATCACTACCCTACTTCCATGTTTGTTTTTTTAATTATAAATGCTTGACCTTAGTTTGTCTTGTTGCTCATCTTGCTTACTCTGTATAAATGATAAGATTTAATTATTCTTTATGACAAAATAATATTCCATTATGTACATATTTTACGTTCTCTTCATCCATTCATCTGTTGATGGCACCTAAGCTGTTTCCATATCTTGGTGATTTTGAAGTGCTATAGTAAACATGGGGATGACGGAATTTTTTGGTAAGCTGATTTCATTTCCCTCAGACATATACGAAAGACTGAAATAGCTGGATCATATGGAAGTTCTCAGGTTTTTGAGGAATGTCCTCAACTATTGCTTTCTATAATGGTTGTGTCAATTTACATTCCTATTGACCCCGTAAAGAATTCCTTCCCTCAAACCCTCACCAGAGTTCAATGTATTTTATTGTTGGTAATAGCCATTCTAAGTGAAGCAAGATGAAATCTTACTAGGAATTGTGTTTTTTTGTTTGTTTGAGACAAGTTCTGGTTATGTAGCCCAAGCTCCTCCAATTCTTAACCCTCCTGCCTCTGCCTCCTACATTCTGGGAGTTCAGCTGTGTACCTCCACATCTGGTTCACTGTGGTTTTGATTTGGCACTTTATTCTTTTTATCAATAATGCCCTGGATACTTTTCAGATCCTACCCTTCCATATAAACTCTAGAATTAGCTTGTCCAATTACTTGAAAATCACTTTGAGATATCTGATTGAACTTGAATTGAATCTAGATGTATTTGAAGAGAACTGATTCCTTTTAAACTACAAGTGTTTAATCTAATAAGAACAAAGCTCTTCTTTCTACATACTTAAATATTGTTTCATATTTTCAATGAGACTAATTTATCTCTCTTTACAAAGGTCCTCTGCATCTTATATTATGTTGATTCCGAAACACTTTAATTACTGGTACTTTTACAAGTGGCATTTATTAAAACTATGCTTTCTAATCAATTGGTAGTGGCACACACCTTTAATCCCAGCACTTGGGAGGCAGAGGCAGGCGGGTCTCTGTGAGCTTGAGGCCAGCTTGGGCTACAGAGTGAGTTCCAGGAAAGGCTCCAAAGCTATACAGAGAAACTCTGTCTTGATACCCCCCACCCCCACCCCCCCAAAAAAAGAAAACAAAAAACAAACAAAAAATTATGCTTTCTGCCAGGCAGTGGTGGCACACACTTTTAATCCCAGCACTCAGGAGGCAGAGGCAGGCAGATCTCTATGAGTTTTGAGGCCAGCCTGGTCTACAAAGTGAGTTCCAGGATAGCCAAGGTTATTCAGGGAAACCCTGTCTCAAAACAATACAAAACAACAAACAAACAAACAAACCCAAAACTCTGCTTTCTGATTGCTTCTCGATATAACTAGCTTATATAACACAATATAACTAGCTTATTTTCTCCATGTACCTTTTCAAATTTTAATTTAAAAACTTTAAAATTAATTCTAGCAACTTATGTACAAAATCACCCATGTTTAAATACTTATATTAACTCTAATAAAAGTTATTATTATGTCTTCCTTTTAAACTTATGCTTTTCTTTTCTTATTGCACTGGATCGACTCACCCCAGTAGAAAGGGGAGCTGATGTGGACTTTTTCTCTTGTTCCTAGTTTCAAAGGGATGTTCCAAATTTCATTTTGGAGACTCACACTTATCATGATTTTTTTTTTTTTTTTTTTTTTTTGGTAAAAACTCTGTCAGGGGCTGGAGAGAGGGCTGAGTAGTTAGAGAGTGTAGTGCTCCTGCAAAGTTAATTTCCCAGCACCCATGTCGGGTGGTTCACAACAGGCTGTGACTTCAGCTCCAGGGGGATTTGAAGGCTCTTGCCTGAAAAGTCACCAGCACTTACATGTGTATACCCACCCATGAACACATACACCTAATTTACAATAATTTAAAAAACTATCAGGTAGAACATCTTTATAGGTTTAGTGTGTGTGTGTGTGTGTGTGTGTGTGTGTGTGTGTGTGTGTGTATTGCCTGCATGTATGTTTGTGTTCCATGTGTGCGAAGTGCCCATGGTGGCCAGAGGAAAGCATTGGATCTTCTGGAATTGGAGTTACAGTCAATTGTGAGCTGCCATGTGGGTGCTGGGAACTGGGGAACTGAATACAAGTCCTCTGCAAGAGCAGCCAGTGCTCTGAACCCCTTAACCATGCCCCCCTCCCCGAGGCCCAGGTAGAGGATGAATTGATAATAGGAAAGCAAATGTTCTTTTTCTGTGATCATTTAGTCATGTGGTTCTTCTTTGTCTGTAAGAATGTGGCTAATTATACTAATTGTTATTTCTTTTTTGTGAGACATAGTCCAGACTGGCCTCAAACTCACTTAGTATCTCAAGGTGACCTAAAACTGGGGCTCCTCTTGTTCCAAGCTCCAGGATGCTAGGGTGACAGGCAAGTGTCATTGCACCCAACTAGTATACGTTTCCATTGTTGAATCACACTGACATTTCTATACTTAGCACAACTTGATCATGATACAGTATTTCTTTCTTTCTTTCTTTCTTTCTTTCTTTCTTTCTTTCTTTCTTTCTTTCTTTCTTTCTTTCTTTCTTTTCTGAGACAGGGTTTCTCTGTGTAGCTTTGTGCCTTTCCTAGAACTCACTCTGTAGCCCAGGCTGGCCTTGAACTCACAGAGATCCACCTGCCTATGCCTCCTGAGTGCTGGGATTAAAGGTGTGCGCCACCACTGCCCAGCTAGTATTTCTTTATACACTGCTGTGTTGTGGGATATTTGATTGCACTGTGAAACTTCGAGACTGTGTTAATAAAATTAACCTTGGATCAGAGGGTGGAGCCAGTGAGTAATTGACAGGAATTAGCCACAGAGAGGACAGAGAAGCTAAGAATACAGATAGAGGGATGAACAGGAAGGAGTAGAGAAGGACTTAGAGATTCATGTGTTTTTTTTGTTCAGGATAAGTGGAGAGAGGTTCTTTTGCTGGAAATCTGGCCAAAAAGGAAGGTCAGCTGGTAGCTTCTCAGCTTCTCTGATCTAGCATGTTTTTACCCCAATATCTTATTCCCAAGTCTTTCTTGGTAAATAGAATGCAGCGACTTAGTTAAAACCTATATTTGGTGGCCATGGCTAAGCTAGTACTAGTGGGACCAGAAATCCTGCCAGGCTGTGGTCTGAGCAGTGGGGTGCAGACTGCAGGGGCCACAGGGTGCAGACAGTAGTTAGAATATCAGTAGATTTAGGTATGGCTGCTAAGCTGACAGAAAAATATTAGGCGCCCAACATGGTTCACCAAATATAGTTGGATTTTCTTTGGACTACCAGCTCCCAAATAATGACATGGAGACTTCTTATTAATTATGAAAGCTTGGTCTTAGCTTAGGCTTGTTCCCAACTAGCTCTTAAATCTTAAATTAACCAATTTATATTAATCTACATTCTGCTACATGGCTTGTTAGCTCTGCTCAGTACTGTAAGTCCTACTTCCTCTGTGTCTAGCTGGCAAATTCCCCACCTTTCTTCTTTACAGAGTTCCTATCTCTTCCTGGAAGTCCCACCTATCCTTTCCTGCCAGCTATTGGCTGTTCAGGTCTTTATTAAACCAATCAGAAGGTGCCTTTTAGAGACACATCTTCATAGTGTATAAAAAGATTATCTCACAACACTGCTGAACATGATTCTAGTATTCCTCCTCTGAGTATATAGATGATGAAGCTGAACCTCTGGTTTCTCTTTTTCTTTCCCTTCCCTTTTCTTGGAGTGTGTGTGTGTGTGTGTGTGTGTGTGTGTGTGTGTGTGTGTGTGTATGTATGTATGTATGTATGTGTGTGTTCCTGTGTTTGTGTCTGTATGTATTTGGAGATTGTGTCTCCATATATAGCCCAGGCCAGCCTCCAGCTCTGGATCCTCCTGCCTCAGCCTCAGCCTCAGCCTCAGTTGAGATTATTGGAATGCTGTACTATGACCAGCTCCTGGTCTCTGATTTTCTTGGCCAATTTCATGCCCTTACACTCTTCTGGTCAATTTGTCACCGTTGTGAAACACAGATCAGTGACATCTATCTTAGCAGGCCCTTTTCCCTCCTATGCTGGCCACTGGATGGCCTTTCCATTCTGACCTTCCCTCCACACACTGACTCATAGGTAACAGGCATGTAGAGAACAAACAGCTTCTAGAAGGCCACTGGAAGCCCGTGGGAGCTGAGCCCCTCAAGGATTGGCTGGTTGCCAGACCATATCCTCCTCTGCAAATCCCTTCTGTCTATAGCGTTCATCTTGATGGCCAGCCTGGGCTGTACTTTGAGGGTGGAGACCACATCTTCTTTGTGTCTTTGTCCCCAGGGCTTAGCACACTGTCCCCATAAAGTACTTGCTCATAAACATCTGAGGACTGAGTTCACCCAGCTGAGCCAGAGGGCTCCTGGCTCTGTCACACTGATTTTTAAAATTCTTTTTCAAAATGTTCTAAAGCCTTAAAAATAATTTTTTTTTTGCACACATGACATGCATAAGCTCTGCCTCCCCAGACAGACAGGGGTTGTTTTGCAGGTAAGACCTACGTGCACTGAGGAATTCCTTTTAACTTTCCAATGCTAAGCCCTGCCCTACACAAACTTAAAGTCCCTTCAGAATCTCAAGCCCCTGGTGTTTTCACCCACACTCATTCTGACACATGGGAACTCTGTCCATATAATCTTGTGGGACTTCTTAAAATCTGTTGCTAACTGAAATGTCATATGGACCCGTGGCCGTGTGTATGGCACCCCACCTGTCTGAAAGGCCTCTGTCTCCAGAGTCCTGTGGATTTTCATTCTTCTCGCTGGCCTGTGTGGAGCCTTGTCCACAGTCTGTGTTTGTCATCTTATGCGGTTCAGTGAACAAACACAAACGTGAAAGGTGGCCCCCGAGATGCTGAGCCCGGGCTTCCAGCATGCTCCGGTCAGCCCCCTCAGCCACGTACTCAAAAGCTGAGCCTAATGTTCCACAGCTGGCCGTATAGTATGTCCCTTAGCTCATTTAAAGCCAACAGGCAGTTCTGAGATGCATGTCAGATGAGAAACTTGGAGTGCTTGTTTGATGAGGGAAGGGGGGGGATGACTAAGAGTGTAAGGAGAGAAATTGAAAACGGACTGAGGCACAACCTGTGGGAATTGCCGCTATTTTAAAATGCTTGACTTCGGGCAGGAGTCATTTATCCCTTGACTGTTTGGAGTACTGGGTAGAGAAAACGGAGCACAAATTGTAGACAAGGCCCCTGCCCTCAATAAGCTTATAATTTATGCCACATGCTTTATTTAGCTCAGTCTCCCACAGGGTCTTTCCTCCACATCGTTCTTTTATTTATTTAATTGCACGATCGAGGCTGAACCTTTATGGAACACTGATAATAATGTAAGAAACTTGGAGTTAAGGTCCCAGTGGGCTTGTAAGACAAGCTTGATTAGGTTTTTGTGCTTTTTTCTGTTTATCTATGTGCTTTTTTTTGTTTGTTTTTTTCTTGAGAGTCAGTTGAAAGGAAGGAGCCACCATCTACCTGCCTCTTTCAAATCCCCTCAAGGCACAGAGGCTCCTTAACCTATGAAGTTGGGTTGTGGCTCAGTAAACCTTAGTCATGGCTACTATTGCTGTGGGAAAACACCATGACCAAAAGCAAATTGAGGAGGAAAGGGTTTATTTAGCTTACACTTCTGCATCACAGCCCGGCATTGAAGGAAGTCAGGACAGGAACCACACAGGGTAGGAAACTAGAGGCAGGAGCTGATGCAGAAGCCATGGACGGGTGCTGCTTACTGGCTTGCTCTCCATGGCTTGCTCAGTCCGCTTTCTTACAGCACCCGCCCAGGGATGGCTCCACCCACAATGGGCTGGGCTCTCTCCCATCAATCACTTATTAAGAAAACACCCTACAGACTTGCCCACAGTCCTATCCTTCTGGAGGCATTTTCTCTATTTGGGTTCTCAGCTCTCATTGAGCCTGTGTAAGCTGACATAAAACTAGCCAGCACAAGCCCATTGTGAAAAAGACCATATGTGGAATATGCAGCACGTGCCCCTGCATTATATCCTGACTGACACAGCTTACTCAGTCTCAGTTGGCCATCCTCCTGATCTGGGGTGACCAAGCCACACTGTTGAATGTCATGACTAGCCTGGGACAAACTCTTAATTCAGAATTGGAAATACAGGACTGGAGAGACGGCTCAGTTGGTAAAACACTTGCTGTACCAACAAGAGAATGCTGTGGAATAATCCTTCTGTACACTGTGCAAATAGGTGTCACTGCGATTGGTTTAATAAACAAGCTGACTGGCCAATAGCTGAACAGGATACAGTAAGGCAGGAAAGCCAAACTGAGAATGATGGGATGAGGAAAGGCAGAGTCAGGAGTCACCAGCCAGATGCAGAGGGAGCAGGAGATGAATGTGCCATGCTAATAAAGGTACTGCCATGTGGCAGAGTGTAAATAAGGAACATGGGTTAACTTAAAATATAAGAGATAGTTGTAATAAGTCTGAGCTATTGACCCAGCATTTACATGTAAGTCTCTGTGTTGTAATTTGGAAGCGGCTCCCAAAAAGGGAAAACTCCGCCTACAAGAGGACCCTGAGTTTCATTCCTAGGACCCTTGTAAATAGATGGGCATGAAGGCACACATTTGTAATTCCAGCACTGTGGAAGCAGACACAGCAGATCCCTGGGCACACTGCTCAGCCAACAAAGACTCATCTGTGAATGTCAGGCCAATGAAGAGACTCTGTCTCAAAAAATAAGATTGACAGCTTCTGAGGAATTATATCCAAGGTTGACTTCTGCTCTCTATATGCACGTGCAGACATATGTACTCCCCCCACAAGCACACACACACACACACACACACACACACACACAC
Source organism: Peromyscus leucopus (assembly GCF_004664715.2). Taxonomy (NCBI): domain Eukaryota; kingdom Metazoa; phylum Chordata; class Mammalia; order Rodentia; family Cricetidae; genus Peromyscus; species Peromyscus leucopus. Next base: position 67,938,656 of record NC_051066.1, read on the forward strand.
ACACACACACACACACATACATATGTAAGTTTACATGTTTTTAATGAAAACAATGGTTTTTTCACAGATTAACCAAACTATTTTGATCTCAAAGAGATAGCAACCCTGGTCTTCTGTCTGGGCAACAGTGCCCAGCCTAAGACAGCTTCTAACATTATTAAAAGAAAATCCCTCCAGTTTGGGGATACCACTCAGTTGGTAAAGTGTTTGCTTAGTATGCCTAAGACGCCAGTACCACATAAGCCAACAGCTCACACGCTGGTCATCTCAGCACTTGGAGTAGAGGCAGGAGGATCAGAAGTTTAAGGCCATCCTCAGCTACACAGCAAAAGGAACAAGAAAAACAAACAAAAAACATCACTGGATGCTGGGCAGTGGTGGCACACGCCTTTAATCCCAGCACTCCTTGGGAGACAGAGCCAGGCGGCGGGTCTCTGTGAGTTCGAAGCCAGCCTGGTCTACAGAGCGAGATCCAGGACAGGCACCAAAGCTACACAGAGAAACCTTGTCTCCCCGCCCTCCCCCCCCCCCCCCCCCAATCACTGGAGTAAATGATTCCAGTGGTGAAAGGGGCCCATCTATCCCCAACCATAGCCCGGAGTGGGGAAGCTGTGGTACAGCAGTTAAACCTCTCACAGCTGACAATGGGTGAAGAAGCCAGGCATCTCTCTCAAGGCTCCAGGGGAGAAGTATCATGGGGCTGCGTTATCCTGGAACTGCTTCCACCTTGGGGCTGCTTTCTTGGATAATTAGGGCTCCTCTGCCACCGCCCCAAGTCAAACCCAGCCGGGCTTATGTTATGACACCTTGCACTGTTTGTTGACACTGTTTCCCTCCTTGAATTGCCATTCTGTCTTCGGGTGGTGGCGGGGTGGGGGTGGGCAGCAGCGGGGAGCTCTGGGGAGAACAGAAGTCAGTCTCAAGCTCCCACTGGGACCAGTGCAGGCCGCTCTCCCCACCACGCCTCCGGTAAGATTTTGTCCAGTTTTCTTGTTTTAACCCCCTTCCCACCTCTGCAGGCTCTGCCCCTTTCCCTCGGGAGGTGGGTTTTCACAGTGGATCTCATGTTCCTGACTTCCAGCTTCCAGTACTCACTTAATCCCAGCCATTGTTTCACTTTAAAATGCACATTAAAGAGTTCATCGTTCTCTCTGAGTCTTTTCACCTTGCTGTGTTTATAAATGGAGTGATCGCCCTTGATTTATGAGTTAGCTGAACTGTGTGTAATTATTCCTTCATCTTTACTCATGGATTCTCCCATTCCTTAATCACTCTTGTTTTTCCCCAACCTGCCACTTTCTCTACATTTGTCTGGTAATGAGGCAGCCACGGGGCTGTCCGGTTCCTGTTCCAGGGACTCAGTATCTGAGAGGGCTGCTAATGGGCGCAGGACCAGCCCTGGCCCCTCTGCACCATGAATCAGCCGGTTCCTGTGGTTTGTTTGTTTGTTTTTTCCTTCCTGCCCCCCCCACCAGCACTGAACACTTTCATAATTTTAGCCATTGTATTTATTGAAAGTGCATTGAACACAATACGATTCTTCATCTTGTCTCTGTGTTTGTGGAGGGAAGGATTGTTCTTGATCTGTGAATGTGTTTCTTCATGGGAGCTTCTCAATCCAGCTCTGCCCCTACTTCCAGATGTTTTTCTGAATCTCCTGTTGTATGGGGCAATTTAAGGATAGGGATTGGCACTGGGGCTTGTAGCCTGGGATGTGGTGTAGAGTGCTTGCCTAGTCATGCATGGAGTCCTGGGTTTGGTGCCCAGCACCACATTACAATGTATAATACCAGCATCCAGCATCCTCCACTCCGTAGTGAACTTTTTACACGGGTGCTAAGGATCCGAACTCAGGTCCTCATGCTGCCAGCCCTTTACCCCCTGAGCCATCTCTCCAGCCTCCCTGGCTTCTTAGCTCTTCTTAGTACGTCTAAACAGAACTGTGTCTCACAGGCTGCCTGTGGGGAACTCAGACAGCTTTCTGGACAAATCCTTGCTGTGGTCGTGGGGTGGGGCTGGGGGGCAGGAGTAGTAGCACATTTTTAAAATGTCAAGTCTGAAGAACTGCTGAGGTGGGTGGCTGGGGAGGGAGACCTTGGGACATTAGAAATATGAGGGGATGTGAAGGCTGGCCGGATGGCTCTGTGGGTAAAGGCACTTGCCGCCAAGCCTGACAACCTTTGTTTGATTCACAGGACCAACATGATGGAAGAAGAATCTGAGTCCTGTAAAAATTGTTTCTGACTTTGATAAGCATGCCATGGAGCTTGCACACAGACACATACATATATACATACATACATACAGACAGACACACACACACACACACACACACACTTTTTAAAAAAAGCAGTTGTGAGAAGTGATTCACTTGATATTTTTGTGAAGACACAACACAAGCAAGCCGCTGGAACTTGCCACACCTGAAGCTGATACAGCCTCAGGCTGACAGTGACTTCATTTGGACTCTATTCTGATCACCTGTCATTTTCAGGCTCACCAGGTTTATCTTGGGGTTAACAAATTCTGTATTGGGTCTAAGTGCAGAGGCAAACTGTGTTGGAGAAGTTTAAGCCAGTTCTGTGCAGGGATGTGCAGAAAAAGCCTTGCTCCGTTCTAGGAGAAAACACTTGTGTGTGTGTGTGTGTGTGTGTGTGTGTGTGTGTGTGTGTGTGTAGTATGCATAGATACGCATAGCTTTCTATATAAATATAAGGTATAAATTCATATATTTATTATATAAGTTTTTGTTTTGAGTGTGTGTGTATGCAAGTATACACAGCCCTTGTTATTTTCTTTAACCAACTTTACTGAGGGCTGAGGAGATAGTTCAGATGGTAAAGAACGCACCCTGTAAGCATGAGGACCCAATGCCCCAATAAAAAGACAGCTTTGGAGGCATATATTTATAATTCCAGTACCGGGGAGATGGAAACTGCAGATGGAAACCTCCTGGGATTTGTTGTCATCTAGCCTAGTCTAATCTCAGAACCTCAGGCTCAAAGAAAGATCCGGTCTCGAAACAGAGAAACAAACAGGATGGATATGGCTACCAAGAAGTAATAGACAAGGCTGACTTCTGTTTTCCACGCCAACATGTATATGCACATGTGCACACATACACAAAAATAAAAAAAGTTACTGAACTACAGTATACATTTGCTTAAAAATGCACCTGTTTGAATAATAAAATTAAAAAAAAAAAAGAAAGAAAGAAGAGAAAAAGTACAATTTAACCAGAATATAGTGGTACATACCTATGATCTTAGCCTTGGGGTGTCTGAGGCTGGAGGATCATGAGTTTAAGGTCAGCTTGGGCTACGTGGTGAGATCCTTTCCCCCTGTTTGTTTTTTAAATCATTAGTTCAAACAGTTTTGAAGCCCATGTAACCAGAAACACATTCAAGATACCAGACATTCCCATCTCCACCGAAAGTTCCCTTTGTAATCCATCTCCTCCTTTAACCTTACCCTCGCCCCACACTCATATGTTCCTGGGAGCTGCAGACTGGTTTCAGCAGTTCTGGAGTTTCCTGGTACATGCTAATGTTTTTGGTGTGTCCTTTTGTGTCAGGCTCCTTTTTCTCAGCACGTGATCTGTGAGATTCTTTGAGGACATTGCATGCCTCAAGGGTTCCTTCTTATGCTGCTGAACTGTGGTCTGTTGTTTGGATCCACCACGGTTTGTTCATCCATTTGCTTACAGATAATATTTGGGTGGATCCAGCTTGGGGTTATTGAAAATAACACTGCTGTAAATAGGGTGCACTAATGTTTTGTGGGCTTTATTTTCTTTGTCATAAGTGCCTGGGACTGGAAGTGACAGTCATATGGAAATGAAAATAGCTTTAGAAACAGCCAGGAAACTGTTAAGTGGTTCTACCATCTTATGTTCCTGCTAGCATCCTCGCCAGTGTTCGCTGCGGTCAGCTAGGACATGTTTTTATAGCCAGGTTTGCAACGTTTTGTGGTATATACAGATGGACTTAGAGAACGGTGCATCGCCCAGCTCCACTCAGTCCACAATTCCAGTGGTAAGACCAACGGACCTGCTGGACAGAGACTGGTTCTGTCTAAATCCATTCATCACCTTGCCAGGTTCCAGATTCTGCCCTTTCATAACTCCTACAGCAGGTAAATATGTCTATTTATGCATTCCTGAAAATGGATGCTATTGTAGTTATGTTTAGAAATAGTAGGAAAGGCTGGGGAAAGCAGAGGCAGGCATACCTCTGTGAGTTCAAGACCAATCTTGTCTACTTAGTAAGTTCCAGGCCAGCCAGAGCTACATAGTGAGACCTTGTCTCAAAACAAAAAGTGTGTGTGTGTGTGGGGGGGAATGCATTCACATTATCAAAACTGAATAGACTCCTGGTTCTAGGATAAGGACTGAAGAGAGGAAGGGGCTGCAGCATCTTGTAATGTCGGTAAGTAAAGGAGAAGCACTCAGTCAGGCACCCACCTCACACTGAGAGAGAGGAGCCTAAGGATAGCACTCCAAAGGCTACTGTGTGAGGCTGGAGCAGCAAGATAAAGCAGTATTGCATAGTATGGAATTAATGATTGAGTGAATAAATATGAGCGAGAGAGCAGAGGCAAATCTCCCCCTGAGGAAGATTTTAAATAATTGCTGCAGGTATCCTCGAGGGGTTCAGTTAAGTCCCTACTCCAGGGAGGGCTGCCCTCAGTGACTTCCTTCCAGAGCAAGCCACAAGGAAGGGGCAAAGTAACACCCCACAGAGAAAGCCAAGCAGCAGTGCCCAGGCATCAAGGGTAGTGCCAAGGAAAGATGCTGGTAGACCAGGCCCTTGAGGACAATGAAGTGGTCTCTGCAGTTTCTGCCCCCAACACACAGCCCCAGCTGAGTCGTGAGAGAGATCCCAATTGAGGAGCATGTAACAGAATACCTGATTGGTACTCTCTGAACTGTTAAGAGCCTGGGACTGGAGAGATGACTCAGTGCTTAAGAGAACTTGCTCCTCTTGCCGACGAACCAAGTTCAGTTCCCAGCACCCACATAGTGCCTCACATCCATTCCTAACTCCAGTTCCAGGAGATCTTACACCCTCCCTTCTGATCTCTTCAGGCACCACGCCTGTACATAAGTGTATGGTATATATACATGCAAGCAAAACTCATACACATACAATCAGTCAGTCAATCAATCTTTAACAAAAAAAAACAACCACCTGCCAAGTTCCAACAGGCAACACTAATTGGACAAAATAAAGGAGAAGACATGCAAGGAGGGGGTGTTCTGGGGGTGCTTGGAGAACTGGGTGCTCCTGGATGGGAGGGCAATTGGGATGCATGTGATCAAAAAGCATTCTTGATATGTATGAAATGTCAAAGAATAAGTCAAAGGTCATAGAAACCAGGAAAGTCTGAGAAAATGTCTCAGCCAAGAGATGCCTAATGGCGACAAGAGAAGACACCATGACTAAATAAATACAATGTGGTGTCCTGGAAAGGGAGTAGAAGTGGAAACTAGGGACATTTGAGTGAAGTGTGGACTTTGCTTAAGTTCATAATGTGTCAGTGATTCAGGCTCATGCCTTCAATGCTTGAGGCCATGGCTTGATCCTTCCACAGCACTGCAAAATAACAGTGATAATGATGGACCAGGCCAAGCTCACTAACTGGAGTGAATGAGCCCTGCTGTGGCCTTCACAGCTCTAGGCATTGACAGCTAGGGTGGTAAGGGAACAAAGAGGCAGGTACACAGGCACAGGAAAGCTGGGGTCAAACGGACTGATTGTCCCCTAATGGAGGAGTCCAAGTACCCTGGGCGCTCAGCATGTTTATTACACACAGCCGAATAAGGAGGCGGGGTTATTACACACAGCTGAACAAGGAGGCGGGGCTATTACACACAGCCGAACAAGGAGGCGGGGTTATTACACACAGCTGAACAAGGAGGCGGGGTTTATGGGTCACAGCTGAACAGGAGGCGGGGTTATTACACACAGCTGAACAAGGAGGCGGGGCTATTACACACATCTGAACGAGGAGGTGGGGTTTATGGGTCACAGCTGAACAAGGAGGCGGGGTTATTACACACAGCCGAGTAAGGAGGCGGGGTTATTACACACATCTGAACAAGGAGGCGGGGCTATTACACACAGCCGAACAAGGAGGCGGGGTTATTACACACAGCTGAACAAGGAGGCGGGGTTATTACACACAGCTGAACAAGGAGGCGGGGTTTATGGGTCACAGCTGAACAGGGAGGCGGGGTTATTACACACAGCTGAACAAGGAGGCGGGGCTATTACACACATCTGAACGAGGAGGTGGGGTTTATGGGTCACAGCTGAACAAGAAGGCGGGGTTATTACACAGCAACAGACGGTTTTCACACACTGAACAAGGAGGCGGGGTTATTACACACAGCTGAACAAGGAGGCGGGGTTATTACACACAGCCGAACAAGGAGGCGGGGTTATTACACACAGCTGAACAAGGAGGCGGGGTTATTACACACAGCTGAACAAGGAGGCGGGTTATTACACACAGCTGAACAAGGAGGCGGGGTTATTACACACAGCTGAACAAGGAGGCGGGGTTATTACACACAGCTGAACAAGGAGGCGGGTTATTACACACAGCTGAACAAGGAGGCGGGGTTATTACACACAGCTGAACAAGGAGGCGGGGTTATTACACACAGCTGAACAAGGAGGCGGGTTATTACACACAGCTGAACAAGGAGGCGGGGTTATTACACACAGCTGAACAAGGAGGTGGGGTTATTACACACAGCCGAACAAGGAGGCGGGGTTATTACACACAGCTGAACAAGGAGGCGGGGTTATTACACACAGCTGAACAAGGAGGCGGGGTTATTACACACAGCTGAACAAGGAGGCGGGGTTATTACACACAGCTGAACAAGGAGGCGGGGTTATTACACACAGCCGAACAAGGAGGCGGGTTATTACACACAGCTGAACAAGGAGGCGGGGTTATTACACACAGCTGAACAAGGAGGCGGGGTTATTACACACAGCTGAACAAGAGGACAGGCGGAGTTATTACACACAGCTGAACAAGGAGGCGGGTTATTACACACAGCTGAACAAGGAGGCGGGGTTATTACACACAGCTGAACAAGGAGGCGGGGTTATTACACACAGCTGAACAAGGAGGCGGGGTTATTACACACAGCTGAACAAGGAGGCGGGGCTATTACACACATCTGAACAAGGAGGCGGGGCTATTACACACAGCTGAACAAGGAGGCGGGGTTATCGCACAGCTGAACGAGGAGGCGGGGTTTATGGGTCAGCACAGCTGAACAAGGCTTGGCTAACCCCAGTAGGAGCAGGCTCTGTAGGAGAGCAGTCTTCAGGCTGCAAACATGGTGGTGGGGGGCGGGGGAGAAAGCGACAGTGGACATTTTCTGTACACACTACCAAATTCAAATTCACACCTGAGGATGGCTTTGTCAATTTCCCATGAGTCCGAGGCATTGTCCTTCCCATGCCCGGCTCCTATCAACAACACACATCCACTCAGGACATCGTTCCCTCCCCAAAGAACTCTACTCAGACAAGGCATTAGTAATGGGGAGGTGGTGTATGAGAGTTCTCTGTGTTATGTTCACAACTTTTTAGTACACTTAAAACTGGTCAGAAATAAATATGTTATTCAATTTCCTTTTCCTTCTAATAGTAAACTGTCTAAAGTACAGTGCCTTCGTTGGAATATACCACAGCCTTTAAAGTAGATGTGATACATGTTTGTGTGTGGTGTAGAAAGGTATTCGCAAAATATTGTTAAAGTTTTTAAAATCAGTAGTAAAATAGTTTCCATTTAGTAAATAAATATACATGAAGGAAAAGAATACAAGGCTATCAAACATGTTCAATGAGACTTTCTGTAGGTAGGATGGTGTGTGTGTGTGTGTGTGTGTGTGTGTGTGTGTGTGTGTGTGTGTGTGTAGAGGCCAAAGGTCACCCTCAGGTGTTGCTTCTCAGTTACCACCCTCCTTGTTTATTGAAATAGGATCTCTCCCTCAGTCTCACTTGGAGCTTACTGAGTGTGCTAGGCTGGCCCAAAGCTCCACCTGTCTCCAGCCTCCCAGCACAGGGAGCACTGGTGTGTGCCTTCACACCTAGTTTGTTTTTATGTGGGCTCGGTCTCTGGGCATCAAACTCAGGTACCCTATATTTACATTGCAAAAACTTTACCAAATTACCTATCTTTCTAGTACCCAGTAGAAGTTTTTTTTCTCTTTTATTCTTTTTTTGTTTGTTTGTTTGTTTTGTTTTTCAAGACAGGGTTTCTCTGTGCAGCTTTGGAGCCTGTCCTGGAACTTATTCTGTAGCCCAGGCTGGCCTAAAACTCACAGAAATCCACCTGCCTCTGCCTCCTGAGTGCTGGGATCAAAGGCGTGTGCCACCACCACCTGGCCTCTCCTTTATTCTTTTAAATGTTTGTCCATATGTGTGAATATGTGCACATGAGTGCAGGTGCCTGTGGAGGCCAGAAGAGAGTGTCTGATGCCCTGGAGAGGGTGTCTGATGCCCTGGAGGTACAGTTACAGTCACCCAGTGTGGATGCTGGGGATTGAGCTTGGGTCCTCTAGAAAAGCAGCAAGTGTTCTTAACCATTGAGCCATCTCTCCAGCCCAGGAGAATTTCTTTTTTTCTTTTTTTTTGGTTTTTCGAGACAGGGTTTCTCTGTGTAACTTTGCGCCGTTCCTGGAACTCACTTGGTAGCCCAGGCTGGCCTTGAACTCACAGAGATCCGCCTGCCTCTGCCTCCCAAGTGCTGGGATTAAAGGCGTGCGCCACCACCGCCGCCGAGAATTTCTAAATGTTACTTTGTTCTTCAATCTCCTGGCCTCTGTTTTTTCACTTTTCTTTGATGTCTTAGTATAACATGGATGGTGTGGTAGGCAATTCTAATGTGAATTTAAATGACTGGATAATTCCCTTTCATGGAGGGGGGCATGTGCACATGGTAGCAAGTGCTCATAACTGCTGAGTTATTTCTGTAGCCCTATGTTTAACCCATTTTTAAAAAATAAGGTTTTGTGGGGCTGGAGAGAGAGATCAGATGGTTATAAGCACTTACTGCTCTTGCAGCAGACTTGGGTTCAATTTCTAGTACCTACATGGTGGCTCACAGCCATCTGTATCTTCAGTTCTCTCCTGATCTCTTTGGGAACAGGCATGTGCACATACTTTGATGTAGAGAACACTCCTTTGTTTGTTTGTTTGTTTGTCAAGACAGGGGTTCTCTGTGCAGCTTTGGTGCCTTTCCTGGAACTCACCCTGTAGCCCAGGATAGCCTTGAACTCACAGAGATCCGCCTAGCTCTGCCTCCTGAATGCTGGGATTAAAGGCGTGCGCCGCCGCCGCCGCCGCGCCGGCCGCCGCCGCCGCCGCCGCCGCCGCCGCGCCGCCGCCGCCACCGCCGCCGCCACCCGGCTTGGCAGAGCACTTCTACACATAAAATAAAACAAACAGGGCTTGGAGAGATGGCTCAGTGGTTAAAAGCACTGGCTGCTCTTCCAGAGGTCTTAGGTTCAATTCCCAGCACCCACATGGCAGTTCACAATTGTCTATAACTCCAGTTCCAGGAAATCCAACACCTTCACACTGACATACATGCAGGCAAAACACCAATGCAAATGAAATAAAAATAAAAAATAATTTAAAAGAAGGAAACATTTAAAAAATTAAAAACAAAAAATAAATTAAAAAAAAGATTTGTTTTTAATGTCAATAGGGTTCAAAAACATTGGGGTTCTAGAGGCTAGAAATGAAGCTCAGTGGTAGAGAGTTTTTCTAGCACGTGTAAGGCTATCCTGGGTTTGATCAAGAGGAGGAAGAGGAGGGGGAGGAGTTCACAAACATTATGATATTGAGTGGCACTGCTTTGGCAGCCTGAAGGAGTGAAGTGGTCAAAAAGAGCACCTTGAAGTTTGAAACTGTGAGAAGCCAGGAGAGGCCACTGGGGAGGGTACAACCTTAGTTACACTAGAGATACCAGGATTTGAAAGGATCATGGAGAGAAGTTGGAGTCCCTGAAGAGAGCCCAGGAGAGGCTATTGGTGATGATGCATCTCAGATGCAGGCAGACCCCAGGATACTGGGGATGCCAGGATTATGAGATGCCCACCAGGGATAGTGGCCGGTGTGGAGTGGAGCTGGCCTGAGCCTACAAGACAGCTGTGTGTGCTACAGAGGGCAGAGCCAGAGAAGTGAAGTTTCCTAAGTCGTTGGAACCCAGAACATCATGAGTGAGTTCCAATCACTGTACACCGAACTGTTGATGGTGTTGGGTTTTGGTTTTGCTTTGATCTAATTGTAACTGTGCACTGGTTCTTCCCTCTTGAAATAAGAAAATATATGTCAATTTTGATTTTACAGAAGCCCACACTTGAGAGACTTTAGGTGTTTAACTGTGCACTGGTTCTTCCCTCTTGAAATAAGAAAATATATGTCAATTTTGATTTTACAGAAGCCCACACTTGAGAGACTTTAGGTGTTTTAAAGAGACTAAACTTTCAGCTGGGTGGCAGCGGCGGCTTCGGCACCGTCGGGAGGCAGAGCCAGGAGGGTCTCTGTGAGTTCGAGGCCAGCCTGGACTACAGGGTGAGTTCCAGGAAAGGCACCAAAGCTACACAGAGAAACCCTGTCTTGAAAAACCTAAATAAATAAATAAAATAATAATAAACTTTTAAAGTGTTGGAATTTTTAAAGATTGGGACTTTTTAAAAGTTGGAATATATTTTATGATAGTGACATTAACATGAGATCTTTGAAGTTAGCAAGAAAGGAAAGGTTATGATTTAATAGTGTCAAGCTGACAAGGAGTTGATTGTGTTGATAAGTTTTTCTGTCTTAAAAATTTTCTTTTACTTTTTGAATTAAAATATAATGACATCTTCTATTTCCCTCTTCTCTCTCCAACCCTTCCCATATACTCCCCTTGCTCCCTCTCAAATTCATGTCCTCTTTTTTTAATTGTTATGTATTCTTTAAAATATATATTTATATAATATATATATATTCCAAAATATGTACATACAATGTACTTAGTCCACATAATGTTGCTTGTATGAACATGATTTCAGGGCTGATCACTTGGTATTGGATAACCAATTAGGGAGCTCACTCCTAGGCAAGACCATCTTTCCAGCTCACTCCTAGGCAAGACCATCTTTTCCATCATTAGCTGCCTATGGTTCTTTGTCTGGGGTTGGGTGCTGGTTAGTTTCTGTCAAATTGACACAAGCTAGTCACCTTAGAAGATGGAATCTCAATTGAGAAAATGCCTCCATCAGAACGCCTATGACAAATCTGTGAGGCATTTTCTTGATTGATGATTGATGTGGGGGGCCCAGCCCACTGAGGATTATGCTACCCCTGGGCAGGTGGTTCTGGGTTGTTTAAACAAATCAAGCTGAAGGCTGGGCAGTAGTAGCACACGCCTTTAATCCTAGCACTCTGGAAGGCAGAGGCAGGCGGGTCTCTGGAGTTCAAGGCCAGCCTGGTCTACAGAGTGAGTTCCAGCACAGCCAGGGCTACACAGAGAGAGAGAGAGGAAAAAAAAACAAAAAACAAAAACTAACAAACAAAAAATAGACATGGGTCAAGTCAGTAGGTAGCACTCCTCCTTGGCCCCTGTTCTAATTCCTGCCTCCAGGTTTCTGCTTGTGTTCTTCCTCTAACTTCCCTTTGTGATGGACTATGAGCTAGCTGTAAAATGAAATGAAGCCTTTCCTCCCCAAGTTTGTTCCGGTCGTGATTTTTACTGCCATAGAAAGCACCACCAGGATGGATAGACAGGCAGACAGACAGCTAGAGATACTCTGAAATGTGATTAAGAGTTAAAGATCATGCCTGGCACGGTGACACACTCCTTAAATCCTCTCACTCAAGAGGCAGGAGCAGGTGGAGCTCTGTGAGTCCAAGGGTTGGCTGGCCTACGAGGTAAGGCCAGGCTGTCAGGGCTCCACAGCGAGACCCTGTCTCAAAACAAAACAAAAACAAACAAGAAGAAGAGTTACAAATTGGGGCTGGGGAGAGGGCTCATGGGTGTGAGCTCTTCCTGAGGAGGCATGGAGACTTGAACTCCTTAGCATCCGTGTGAAAAGCCGAGAGGAGTGGTGAAAACAGCCACTCAGTAAAATGTTGGCCAGACTCTCACAGAGGTCCACCTACGTCCCTTCCCAGCCACATACTACCATTGTCCATTTGTCCGCAACCTGGCTAAGTGTACTTACGTGTGAGCCAGAGCCTTTGTCGCTTATTTCCAACATCACATCGGATCCTTCATGGAAGATGGCCTTCTGTTGGAGTGTCTACTTTGCTTTTCTAAGACTGTGATAAAACACTAACTGAAACCAACTCAGGGAAGCAAGTGTTTATTTGGCTTACACATTACAATCCATTATCAAGGAAAGCTAGTGCGGAGCTCAAGGCGGAAACTGGAGGCAGAGGCCATGGAAACGGCTGCTTACTGGTTCGCTTGCTCCGCTCCTGCTCAGCCTGGTTCCTCTTTTCTTTTCTTTTCTCTCTCTTTTTTTTTATTTAACATAATTTCTTTATTGAATCTTTGGGAAGTTCACATCATGCACCCTAATTCTGCTCACCTCCATGTCCTCCCCTCACCCCTGCAGTGTCCCCACAAAAGAAAATAAAATCAATCAAAACAAAGCAAGCAAACAAACCACAAAAAGAAGACAAAAAAAAAAAAAACCCTCTCTCCGTTCCTCCATCTTCCCCGCCTCTCCAACACCTCTTCATTTGTCCTGGTGGCATTGGGAGCCTCGGTGTGCCACACAGTATTCCCTTTTTTCCGATCAGCTTTTCTAGCAAATGTTCATTGCAATGAGTCACTGGTCTGGCTCAAGGCCTCTGGTTTCTGGTACACCATCATGACTGGATCCTCACCGGAACTCCTCTGGAATATCCCTTGGATCCTGTGCATATGGGTCCAGAGGGCCAGTCCCTTCACAAGGTCCATCAGGTCCTAGATGGGGTAGCTGTCAGGGCAGGTCAACCCAGGATATGGGTCTGCATGGTAGTTGAGCTGGTCAGTCCAGGTCACTGCCCCGCCCCCATGCCCATGCCATCAGGATCAATTCTCGCTTGCTTGTGGTGAGGGGTAGAGCCATCTCTCCTGAGTGAGGGGGTGGGGTGGGGTGCAGCAGCTCTCCTGTGAGGGCTGGAACCAGCTTTCTTGCTTCAGTGTCCAGTGAGGGACAGGACCAGCTATCCTAGGGTTAGCAAAGGGCAGGGCTGGCTCAGCATGGCCCTCTGATTTCATCACCCATGGTTCCGATGGTCCCCTGAGGTGACACAGGCCACAGACATCAACACAGACCGCAGCTACCCCAGGACCACAGACCTAGACATGGCCCTTGGGAGCAGCTTGGTTCTGGGTAGAAGCACAGGCCACTCAGATCAGGATGTCTCTGGTGTTAGCACCTTCCACCTCCCCCAACAAGTCCACAGGTTGCGCCCCAACCTAGGGCTTCTGTGTAACTTTTGGTGGCAACTCAGGTCTTGGACTTCAACACAGACTCTGGCTGGGGTAGGACCAGGGACCCAGACATGGTCCTTGGCAGCAGCTGGGTCTGGATTTCACCACTGTCCCAGGTAGCAGTGCAGGCCACTCAGATCCACACATCGTGGCCCTTGAACACTAACATGACCTCAGATCTCGGGCATCCGTATGGCCTTCAGTGGTAACAGGTGTAAGCATTACAGCTCAAATGGAAAGGGATCCTGGCAGTCGGGAGCCAAGGAGAACAGCAAAGTCACCATAAGCATAGCAGCTAACAGTCCTGCTCCAGGAAAAGGTTTCCCCAATGTAACGACTCTGCCCAGGCACGGGAGAGTTTGCCCCTCGAAGTTGTTACACTTCTGCTCAGGTCTGGGAATGTAACAACTCTGCTCCGCTAGGGGAAGGTTTCCCCAGATAAAGTGTTACAGTTCTGCTCGGCTCCGGGGAAAGATGTTACTTCTTTGCTCTGCTCCATCTGCGTAAAGGTCTCACCCAAACCTCATTCAAGAGATTTATTGGGAGGGAGGAATTGGCTACCTCTGCCAGGGTGGAAAGAGGCAGCAGCAAGCTGGATAGGCACAGGGCTTATATAGGGCTTCTTAGGGGTAGAGTGTTTTCAGAATGGAGATTTTCAGAGTGGGAATTGGTCAGATTTCAATCCCTGAGCTTGGGCAAGCTCAGAGATTGGCTGGATTTTGTGCTCAGAGATTGGCTGGTTTCGTGCTCAGGGAGTGGTTGGTTTTCCTGCTCAGGGAGTGGTTGGTTTTTGTACTGAGTTGATCAGGGGCGAATATGTTTCTTTGGCTCTGGTTTAAGGGCCAAAGTGTGTTTCTTTGGCTGGTCCTTTTACCCTCCAACAGGAACCTTGAACATCAACACAGACATGGCCCTCGGCTGCAGCTCTGGCCCAGATGTCACCATGGCTTCAGGCAGCAGCTCAGGCCACTCAGTTCTGCATGGCCCTGGATGCAGCATGGCCCTTGGCCACCAACATGGAGGCAGGTGGCTGACCTGACCTGGGGCATCCACACAGCCCTGGGTGGAAACATGGGCCACAGAGTTCAACACAGACCCCAGTAGGACCTTTGACCCAGACATCACCATGGCCCCAGGTGGTGGCTCCGGCCACCCAGACCAACATGGCCCCAGTGGCAGCATGACCCTCCGACATCAGCACTGTCCCAGGTGGTGGCCCAGACTCTGGGAATCCTCATAGCAACAAGAACCACAAACATCAACACAGACCCTGGCTGCTATAGGGCCACAGACCCGGACATTGCCCTCAGCAGTAGCCTGGACCTGGTTGATACCATGCCACCTGGTGATAGCACAGGCCACTAAGATCTGCATGGCCCCAGCTGCAGCATGGTCCCCAGACTCCAACAAGGCCACAGGTTTCGGCCCAGACCCTGGGGGCTTCCATGTGGCCCCTGGTGGCAACATGGGCCATAGAGTTTAACACAGACCCTGGCTGCGGTAGGACCACAGACCAAGACATGGTCCTTGGCAGCAGCTCGGGTCTGGATGTCACCACGGCCCCAGGTGGCAGCCCAGATCCCAGGAATCAGCATGGCCCTTGATGGCAACAGGAGCCACAGACATCAACACAGACCCTGGCTGCAGTAAAGCCACAGACCCAGACATGGCCCCCAGCTGCAGCCCCGGTCTGGACATCACCATGGCACCAGAGAGCAGTATGTGCCACTTAGATCTCTATGGACCCGGATGCAGCATGGCTCTTGGGCACCCACGTGGTCCCAGGTGGCTGGCTGATCAGACCCCGGCAACGACAGGGCCCTCAGTTGCAACAGGAGCCCCAGACGTCGACTCAGATCCGGCAGCCTGGCTTCTTAGACAGCCCAGGGCCACGTAGCCAGGAGTGGCCCTGTCCACAGTGGGTCAGGCCCTTTCACATCTACCAGCCATCAAGAAACTATTCACAGACCGATCTGCTGGAGGCAGTCCCCCAGCTGGGTTCTCTCTTCCCTGGTGTCAACTTGACCAAAATTAGGCGGCACAGTAGGTGGCGTGCATCTCTAACCAGCCTAGTGTGGCTTTCTCTTTAGTTTAAAGGCTTCATTTTGAAAAAAAAGTACAAAAAACCCATAGTTACTTAATACATTTTGTTTTGAAAATGCAAGCTAGGGCTGGGGAGCTGGCTCAGTGGGGGAAAGGGCTGTGGCAAAGGCATGAGAAACTGACTTCGAGTCCCCAGAACTTTTACGTCAAGCTGAATGCAGCAGTGCACATCTCTGTGGGAGGCTGCGACGGAAGAATTCCTGAAGCCTGGGGGCCAGCTAGCCTAAGGTACACAGTAACAGACGAGATCCCCTGTGTCAAATAAGGTGGGAAGTGAGGACCGACACTTGAGGTTGTCCTCTGACCTCCATGAGTGTGCCATGATGCATGCACACTTGCATAAATACACACGTGCACACACAAAGACAAAAATGAGTGCCAAGCATCCCCAAGTACTCAGAGTAAAAGTGAGCCTACTTTCACTCACACCCCAGCCCTAAGCCGCTTCCCCATGCTAATCGTGGGGAACAGTTTGCTAGGTGCCTCAGCTTCTGGGCATTTTTCTAAATATGCAAATCTGCAGGTTTTCAAATGTGTACCAATAGGGCTTCCCTCTATGTATTGGTCTGCAACTTATGTCTTCACCGCAGTGGCCCGGGCAGGTTTCCATTTAATTACATAGACATTTGCATCCAGGCTTTTAGACGTCGACTCACTAGTCAATATTAGCACCACAGTTTTCTCTCTCCCAGTAGACATTAGTGATATTAGCAAACGGTATTGTAATCTCAACCTTGTGTGAATATCTCCAGAGGACAGACACCTACAAGACAAATCCATGCGCTAAAGAGTTTCTGTCATTGCCTTTGAAGACAAGCTACCACGACAACCTCAAAAGCTGATCCACTGCTCTTGTACCAACAGGATGTGAGAAGAGCCCTTCTCCATCCTTGCCCACACTGGACATTATTAGCCTTTAAAAAATTCTGTCCCTTTATCTATGTGTTTGTGGACACGTGCTGCTGTTCATGTGGAGCTGGGAGGAAAACTTGCAGGAGTCAGCTCTCTCTCCTTCCACCCTGTGGGTCCTGGGGACTAGAACTCATTGCTGGCAATCACCTTCACCCACTGAGCCGTTTCCCTGACCCCTGGATATGATTACTCTTGAAAATCTTTATCATCTGGTAACTGACTATCGATAACTTAGTGTTTAGCATTTCTCTGACCATTAGTAAGATTCAGTAATGGTGTTTTGTTTGTTTTGTTTTTAGTTCCTCCTGTCACGTCACCTCAGAAATTGTTAACACGCTTTCTAATACATTTCCTTTCCTTGGCTTCTGTAAAAACCTTCATCTCACCCTTGGCTTTGTTTCTAGACCCGGCTACAGTTAATGAGTTGCCCGAATGGTCTCCTCCTTGTTCTCCTGACTTTTATTTTTTATTTTAAAAATATTTTATTTTTATTTGTGTGTGTGTGTGTGTGTGTGTGTGTGTGTGTGTGTGTGTGTGTGTGTACACCACATGTATCTGTTTCCTTTTGGAGACCAGAAGAGAGTATCAGATCCCCCAGTACTGGAGTTACTATAGGTAGGTTGTAAGATATGCAACCCTGGTGCTGGAAACTGAACTTGGGTCTTCTGGAAGAGCAGGAAGTGCTCTTAACCACCAAGCCACCCCTACAACACACACACACACACACACACACACACACACACACACAGCCACCTTCTCCTCGGCTCTCGTCCACTTAGTCTTCGGATGACGTCTACATCTGATGAGTCCTGTGTTTATCTCCAGCCTAGCCTTGTCTCACACTCTAGACTGAAGTCTACTGGGATGTTTCAAGGGCATTCATCAACTCAACTCAAGAGCTCATTTCCCAAAGCTAGTCCTTTTATACGGTTCCCAAATCAAAACAGTCTCACTGACTCCAGTTGCCCATCAAAAACCCAAGGAATCATTGGCAGTAGTGGCACACCCCATTTAATTTATTTTTTTTTTTTTTTTGGTTTTTTCGAGACAGGGTTTCTCTGTGTAGCTTTGCGCCTTTCCTGGGACTCACTTGGTAGTCCAGGCTGGCCTCGAACTCACAGAGATCCACCTGGCTCTGCCTCCCGAGTGCTGGAATTAAAGGTGAGGCCACCGCCGCCGCCGCCGCCGCCACCACCACCACCACCACCCGGACACCCCATTTAATCCCAGCACTTGGGAGGCAGAAGCAGGAAAAGCTCTATGAATCCCAGGCCAGCCAGTACAGCCAGGGCTACATAGAGACCTTGTCTCAACAAGACAAAACAACTATCTGAAAAATCATCCTTGGCAGCTGATTGCCTACCGTGACTCCAGCACTCAATCCATGTCTTGGTCTGTGGGTGCTATGGCTGAACTCCATCAAGGATATCTATCCTCTCTCTCTGCTGGAACTTTGACAGTGGATTACTAATGGGTTTCCCAAAAGCCACTTGGCTGTGGCCAGCATGTTTCTGCAGTATCACCAAAAGGAATTTTCAGAGCAGGTTTGATCCTGTTGTCTCCTGTACAAAGATACACAAACTTGCCAGACACAAAATTGTTTAAAGTTATCAAAATAAAGGAAGAAAAAGGAGAGGAAAAAGAAATAACATCAATATTGACAATAGCAAATTTTGGCTGGGCGGTGGTGGCACACACCTTTAATCCCAGCACTAGGGAGGCAGAGGAAGGCAGATGTCTGTGAGTTTTAGGCCAGCCTAGGCTACAGAGTAAGTTCCAAGACAGCCAGTGAGACACAGAGAAAAAAACAAAACAAAAACAAAAGAAAACAAAAAAGATTTTACACACATACTTAGTATATTCAGATGATGAGGCAACATGTTTTGTTTTTTTTTTCCTTAAAAAAAAAAAAAACCCAAATGTAAAGTCAGATGTGATTCACATACCTTTAGTCCCAGTACTTGGAAGGCAGAGACAGGTAGATCCCAGAGTTCAAGACCAACCTGGTCTACAGATTAAGGTCCAAGTCAGCCAGGGCTACACAGAGAAACTCTGTCTCAAAAACAAAACAACAAACAAACCAAAGCAAATGTAGTTCTAATACTTTTTAATTTGGTTTTGAGACACAAAGTGTAACCCTGGCTGGCCTAGAACTCACTCTGTAGACCAGGCTGGCCTTGAGCTCACAGAGATCTGCCTGTCTCTGCCTTCTGAGTGCTAAGTTTAAGGTTGTACACTACCACGCCTGGACTTCATTTCGCTTTTTTTGAGAGCGAGAGATCTTGTTATGTAGCTAGCTGGCTCTGAACTCACAGCTATCCTCCTGCCTCAGCCTTCAGTGCGGCGATCACAGGCATTTGCCACACTTACCTAGCTCCAGCAATTTTAAGGATCACATGATTGTTGTTATTTAAGGGTCCAGAGCAATGGTTTGTAATAGACATACAAAATGAGTCTCTTTTATAATTTAAGATCTACTAGTCCATTTAAAAAAGTAAAACGACACAGATAAAATTAATTTGAATGATATATTTTATTTAATCCAATATATTTAAATTTTTCATTTCAACATGTAATCAGTATAAAAATTACTAATAGGACATTTTTCATTCTTCCTTCACACCGAGTCTTTAAACTTCCGTGCGTATTTTACATTGATGGCACATTGCAATGCAGTCTCTAACTTTTCTTTAGACATACTTTTAAAAATGTGTATGGTGTATGTACATGTGTATGCATATATGTATGGGAGTCATTTAGAGGCCAGAGGTCAACAGTGGGTGCCTTTCTGATCACCTTCTCCCTTTCTTTTTCCTGAGACACCATCTCTCACTTAGCCTGGAGCTCGGCGATTTGGCTAGACTGCCTGGCAGGTCAATGAGTGTCAAGGGTCCTTTGTCCTGCCTCCCCAGCACCGAGGTTACAGATGTGTACCACCATGTCTGGATGTTCTGTGGGTGCCTGGGATTCCAACTCAGGTCCTTATGAGTGCACTCCGGATCCACCAGGCACTTTACCATAGGAGACATCTCCCTGGCCCCCACCAGAAATTCTCAGCTCTCAGGTTTGATTTGTATAAAATTTACTGTTGGAGAGTAGGTTCCTGGGCCGAGTAGATGGGTAGATGGATTGAGCTCAAGTGTGAGGACTGGGGTTGGGGTCCTCAGGACCCATGTAAGAGCTGGACTCAGTGGCACACATCTGTAACCTTGGGAGATGGGTGAAAGAGACAGAATTTCTGGAAGCCCATAGGCCAGCCAGCCTGGGTTCACAACAGTGAACAATAGGGTTTCTACCTCAAGGTGGAACATGAAGACCAACACTTGAAGTTGTCTTCTGACCTCAAGTGCATGCTGTGGAGCTCATGCTGATATTCACACACATGAACACACATATACCCATACATGCAACATATACATGCACATACATTCTCACTCTCTCTCATACACACACACACACACACACACACACACACACACACATTTTAAAGTAGATCCCCATTATCCCAAACCTAACTAAAAGTTTTCTAATAACTGAATCAAACAATTTTTATTTTTAATTAATTATTTTTAAATTAATTTTTTTTTTTTTGTTTGTTTTGTTTTTCGAGACAGGGTTTCTCTGTGTAGCTTTGCGCCTTTCCTGAAACTCACTTGGTAGTCCAGACTGGCCTTGAACTCACAGAGATCCGCCTGGCTCTGCTTCCTGAGTGCTAGGATTAAAGGCGTGCGCCACCACCGCCCGGCTAAATTTAATTAATTTTTAATTAATTAATTAATTTTGAGATTGTGGGGTGTCACAATGAAGTCCCAGATGGTCTGGAATTTGACATGTAGACTTAAATGAGTTTTATTTCCATTAATTTTCTCTTGAGGCAGGGTCTTACTCTGTAGCCCAGGTTGTCCTAGAACTCACTATGTAGTCCAGGCTGGACTTGAACTAAAAATTATCCTTCTTTTTCACTACCTGAAGTTCTGGAGTTACAGGCATGAGCTACCACACCTGTTTTAAACATTGGCTTTTAGGGCTAGAGTGATCCTTCAGCAGTCAAGAGCACTTACATTCTTCAGAGGTTCCCGAACCCTTGTGGTGTCTCACGACCATCCGTAACTCAGGTTCCAAGGGATCCAGTACCTTCTCTGACCTCAGAGCACACCAGGCATGCATGTGGTGCGCATATACCTGCAGCAAAACACTCACAAGGAGAAAATAAAATAAACAAATCCTTAGAAAAATAAAAATAAATATATTGAACGGTACATTAAAAAAATGCATTAACCCAGCACTTGGGGGCAGAGACAGGCAGATCTCTGTGAGTTTCAGGACAGCCTGGGCTACCAAGTGAGTTCCAGGACAGGCTCCACAGCTATAGAGAAACCCTGTCTCAAAAAAACAAAAACAACAACAAAAGCAATGAAACATTGGTTTTTAAATTCAAATGTAGGATAACTAAAGGTGAACAAAATTAAATTTTCAGTTCATCAATAGAAGTAGCCACATTTTTACAGTCACACATGCCAAATGGCTACCACATGTTAGGATAACTTAGCTCTAGGGGAAGATCAGAGTGGACATTGCTTAATTCACTGTAGACTTTCATAATGTTAAATCAATTCCTTCAAAGGGTAAAAATTTCATAACCCTGGGATGGTGGGATGACTCTGTGGAAGAGGGTGCGTGATGCCGAGGCTGGGGACCTGTGTTTCTAGAGTCCACAGAGTGGAAGGGAGAACTCTCTTAGGTTATCCTCTGACCTTCACATACATGTGCATCATCATGCACCCACACGTGTACACACACACACACACACACACACACACACACACACACAAAATTAATATATAAAAATTGTAAGTAAAGTACTTCCAAGTAAATGTAACAAAACCACATAAAAATTTATGAGAAAACTGTAAATTCTTGCTAAAAGGCATAAAAGAAGATCTGAAAATAGGCATAATCCAGAAGCCTGGAAAGAAAGACTAGGTTTTGAGACTAGGTTTTGGTGAAGGTGTGAGGTCTTCTGAAATTCATGTATGATTTTAATGTGAGTCCAATCAAAATGCCAAGAGTGGACATTTATGTGCATGCATGCATGTGTATGTGTGTGTTCATGTACATACATGCATATATATGTGTGCACCCACACTCACTGGTTAAGCTAATTGTAGTATTTCCCTAAAATAGTAAACAAATGGAGTGGCCAAGAGAACAATGAAAATAGATGGTTTGTTCTTCCCAATATAAAACTGTAGTGATTAAAACATTATGTTGCTGGAGCAGGAAGAGACTGATCAATGGAGGTGGGCTCCTGAATATAGAGACTCATGTATAATGAAGGCGGTATTTCACACTAGTGGGAGAGAATTGACGACTTCATAAAAGTTATGAGCATCACCGACTATCCTTATACCACATCGCAAGTAAATTCCAGAAAGTTGGTCAGGATTGGAAACTGACAAACTAGGAATGTTCTAGAAGATGAATCTTCAAGGATTTAGGGCTTGGGAAAGGTCATTGGTAATATTGTCCTAAGTCACATGGAACATGGGAAATTATTGACAAGGTGTGACCCTTTCTTTATACAGGGCCAGCCTGGGTAATAGACATTCTAAGATCCAATTAAAAACAAAGAAAACAGTTATAGCAATTTGTCTTTTTTGTCTTTTTTTACTGCCCCCACCCACCCACACACACACACACACACACACACACACAGGGTTTCTCTGTGTAGCCCTGGCTGTCCTGGAACTGGCTCTATAGACCAGGCTGACCTAAAACTCACAGAGATTCTCCTGCCTCTGCCTCCAGAGTGCTGGGATTAAAGTTGTGCACCACCACCACCTGGCAGCAATTTTTCTTTTTAGGAACTTTTTTTTCTAAAGGAGTAATCAGATGTGTTGCAGAGATATATGTAGTAGTATTTAATGTCATTCCTTACAACAGTGAGAAATTTAAAAAGTAGGCAACAATTGGAATCAGTTTGCAACCGTTAGGATACTACTGAAACAAATTACCAGATATTAATTCAATGGAATGAAATGGAATTCTATGTAGCAGCTCAAAAGGATGGCACATATGCATTAGTGGACAAGATACTTGTAAGCGTAAACAGGAAAATGTAGGTTCCAAATGTGTGTTAGAGGAGGGAGCGGGGAGGGGGGGAAGGGAAAGAAGGATGGAAAAGAGGGAGAGAAGAAGAGAGAGAAAGAAAGGGGAAAGGAGAAGGAAGGATGAGAATGAATGGAGGAAGAGAGAGGGCAGAGAGACAGAGAGAAGAGAGAAGGGAGCAATAAACAGGGTGGGGTGGGATGGAGGAACTTAAACTGAGCTAGGATTCTGAGACGCCTACAAGATGTGTGTTGATCTGATGACATCTTGATTCTTATTTTGTGTCTTTTGTTCTCTCCTAAAAGACAACCAAAAGTCATAAACAAACAAAATAATTAGGGTGAAGGAAGCGAGCGAGCAGCATGGCAGAGACAAGCTTCAGGGCTTCAGGTGGTGAACACTGCCAACGCTGAGCTGTAAGGTAGGTCCCTTCAGTCCCCTGGCTCCTCTGTTCACCCGGCACGGGCCAGCTGAGCCTGCAGCCTCCGGGCTTCCGGGCAAAGGGAGTCCAGGAAGAAGGGAGAGAACGTGGGTCAGTGTCTTGGGGAGGTCTGAGGAGCCAATAGCCATCCTGTTTTTTCCTTCTAAAAGAGGGCCTATCACGTCATAGCTGACCTGACTGAGGTGAACCTCAGGTCAAAAAGCTGGTTTGTGTGTCTACTAAACTTGCCCCACTGGGCAAGAGAGCTGGCTGCAGTCTCCGTGGCCACTTGGGGCAGCTACACAAAACATCTCTTAGTTGGGGTGGTGGAGCACCATTCCATTTCACGGGGCTCCTGGTGCCTTAAAAAAACAAAACAACAACAACAAAAAAAAAACAAAGAAATAAGGTTACAAACACGATGGCATGTTTTTAATGTTTATATTGAACAAATTAATGCTTTTAAAGCCGAACAACATTGTGCCACAAAAAATGTCCTGTTCACAGGATAATTACAGGATTTATTAAAAATATTAATTCATAGTGCACTACAGGCGGTGTGGTCCAGAGCCAAAGGGGCCGGTGCCAACCTCCTGTCCCTTCCTGCCACAAGCCCCCGGGCTGGGAACCCTGGGTAGAGCAGGACGAGGAGGCAGCTCCATGCTTTGGCAGCAGACAAATTGGGAGGAGTTACTCTGCTAATATCTCCCCGAATTCCCAGGCTCCATCCCAGGTCTTTCTGAGGGCCACTGCCCAGGTGCCACATACACCCTGACATCCTTCCCACGATGTCCCCTACTCTCTAATCCCTCTTAGTGACTAACTATACTCCAGACTCTTCTCTTTCACGGATGCGTTTTTCCACCTGAGACCAGGGTCCCTCCCAGGGAGAAAGGGGATTTTTTTTTCCCAGCTTCTATGGAGCCCTGTCAGCAGAGAGTTCATGCATATTCTTCCGAGGTGGAGGAGGACCCGTTGAAAAGATGCTGAGTGGCAGGGAGAAGAATGTCACCTCAACATCCCTCCGCCAAGCCGCCCGGGAGAGGTTTGGCTGCAACTCAAGGACGCAGGTTCCAGCAAGGGCAGACCTGGCCACCTCCCTACACCCTGGCTTCCTCCCTGAGCTGCACAGTGTGTGTTGGGGGGTGGGGGGTGGAGCTGGGTTGTTCCTCCAGGATCTCTCCTTCAGGGGATTATCCTAAAATTGACCTCTGAAGTCAGGAGTCAGAGACCAGATATTTGTCTCTAAGGGGTTTCTACACTGACTACTCCCCAGAAAGACACAAGTAGCTGGTTCAGCTTAATGGCCTTGTTTCTCCGTGATCTCCGAGGCATCTAGGCTATGAACCATTAACAAAGCAGAACCCCAGTGGCTTTGGGAACCCCATTTCTGCCAGGGGCACCACCTTTGTCCTTACTTCCTGCCTCAGGACAGCAGCTAAGGGGATGCTATGAGGCTTTCTTCCCTTCTTACTGAGAACCAGAATTAATTCATTAAGTCAACAGATGTTCTCTGAGTACCTGCTTTGATTTCAGTTCCTCGAGGTGCTGGAAATGGAGGGAATGGATAGATGAGGCAGAATCACTCTTCCCTGGAATGTATAATATCACCTTTGACCTCCCCTCCCAATATACACAAAATACAAACAGAAACTTCATAGAAAATTGGGTCTCTTTTCTCTGACCCACCAGACATACTGTTTGAGAAAGAGAGAAAATGAATGAGATCTGGAGGGATAGATGGAGGGAGAGGGTAGAGAGAGAAAGACAGAGACAGGGACAGACAGACAGACACACACACAAAGAAAGAGTGTATTCCCAGTTCTGTGGTAGTTTCCTACAACAAGGGACCCATTTTGTCATTCCTTGTTCAAAAATGTCCCCCACTTGTGGACACGCGTGCACATTCACAGCACTCAGACTGTTTGCATTCCTAACATGTACAGCTAGAGAGCTGGGAAGTCAGCCTCCCACATCATACAGAACGGATTGGCAGCTGGGACTGAAGGCGATAGAAATAAGCTATTGATCAAGGGTTATAAAAGTACCGCCACTGGGATCCTGTGATGCTTGGGAGCCGAGGGTAGCCATAAAGTGCTACACAAATGCAATAACATTTATAACCCGAGGCAAGTGCTTTTTACATGAAAATAAAAAGCTGATCCTGTTTAATTTTTTTCACTTTCCTTGGGTCGAGCTGGCCTTTGACAGTTCTGTGGGCCAGAGCCTAAGCCAGGCCCCTCTGGATGGACTGGTCTCTGAGCCTGGTTAAGTGACAGGGTCTTGTGTGGGTGCCTTCTGGTGGTCTGTGGAGTTACCTGCACTTTTAAAGTTCATCTGGGAGAAGCAGAGAAGTGGACCCATTCTACCACTCAGAAAAGCCAAATGATGCCTTGGTCCTGCGGGTCATGTTTGGTTTGCACTGTGGATGCTACTACCTATGTTTGTTATGAGCTGAACTTTTCACTCGAATGGATACTGGAACGTGCTCTGGAGAGCTTCTCTCAATGACATTTGTAAAGAGAGGTTCTTCAGCTTTGGAGGTGAGATAAAGCAATAGATGTATCATGACATCCCCAAAAAGGTGAGTTATTTATTCCTAAGAACACCAGCTGTAGGTTACTCCATAAGAATGAGCTACACAATCAAAAGAAACCAGGAAAAAATATCTTCTGGAAAGTGTCATGCATCTTTGAAACCTAAAGGCTTTGTTAAGTGCTGGGCGGTGGTGACACATGCCTTTAATCCCAGCACTTGAGAGGCAGAGGCAGGTGGATCTCTGTGAGTTTGAGGCCAGCCTGATCTCCAAAGAGAATTCCAGGACATGCTCCAAAGCTACACAGAGGAAACCCTATCTGGAAAAACAAAACAAAACACAAAAAGGCTTTGTGAGGTCTTGTAGTGAGGAAGCAAGTTGTCCTGACCTCTAAATGGGTGTTCCAGCATGTGTATGTATGCACACACACACACACACACACACACACACACACACACACACACACACACAGAACCATGTAAAAAAAAGTTTTAAAGCTAACCACTCCCAAGAAAGCAGAGAATTATGATTATGGATTGGAAGCTGTGTGGGTTGCTTCTAATTGTAATCCAACACAGTGCTTCAGGGAATCTTACTCCTAGTTCACACCCTATTGCTGTGGAATAATCCTCAAAACTTCTACCTACACCCTATCCCATCCCTGTTTCGTACATGAGGAAAAGTGGTTGAGGCATGAGTGAGTTACCTGTCTAGGCGTTCCTGGAGTTGTTCAGGCCCTGACAGCCCTAACACACAGGTTGGACCACTCATTCTTAATGAGCCAATTAAAGACATAAAGAACAGGGAAAAGCAGGGAAAGGAGATTTACTCAGTGGAAAGTGGAAGAGGTAAAGTCCAATGGCGCCTTCCCCCAGTTCAGCTTCTTCTTTGAAGTCTTGATATTAAGGTTTAGGTTTAAACAGAAGGCAAGAGGTTTCTGCAAGACTTAGTGCTCCTGGGCTTGAGAGACGGCTCAGAGGTTAAGAGCACCTCCAAAGGCCCCAGATTCTGTTCCCAGCAACCGCGTCAGGTGGCTTACAGCTGGCCAGCAACTCCAGCTCTAGGGGATCAGACACCCTTGTGTTGCCTCCTCAACACACGATAAACATTCACAGACACATAAATATAAACAATATAGATCTTTATAAAAGGACCACACGCTTCTGGTCATGGTGGTACCTCAGCCATCATCCTTGTCTCCAGTCCCTTCTCTGATGCGGTCTGACCACTGAAAGATTCTGTTCCTGTGAGATCCCATCTGGCTGGTGGTGGGGCTCCCACCTTCTCCTTCCAGCATGAGACTTCCGGGGCAATTCCAATAGAGGTGATGGTGGTGGTTATTGTAGTCAGATTTTCCTTTGAGCCACCAGCTCACAAATAACGACTTATTAATTATGAAAGCTTGGCCTTAGCTTAGGCTTGTCCTACTAGCTCTTACAACTTAAATTAACCTGCTTCCATTAATCTACTTTTTACCACGTGGCTTTTATGTTTTTTTCCATTCTGTATGTTCGACTCCCTCCATGTCTCGTTGGCATCTTGCTGGCATAATTCTCATGCTTAGATTCTTCCTCTCTCTCCTCAGAAATCTCACCTATCCTCCCTGTCTAGCTGTTGGCCATTCAGCTCTTTTGTTGTTGTTGTTGCTTTCAAGACAGGGTTTCTCTATGTAGTTTTGGTGTCCGTCCCAGATCTCGCTCTGTAGACCAGGCTCACAGAGATCTGTCTGCTTCTACCTCCCGAGTGCTGGGATAAAAGGCGTGCACCACCACCGCCCGAATCATTCAGCTCTTTATTACACCAATCACAGTAATACATCTTCACACAGTGTACAAATATCCCACAGCAGTTCATTTTCTCAATAGTCTGATAGACACAGGTAGGGGCAGAGGTGTCTCTCCTTATACCTTCCTTACTTCTGCCAAGACTGTTAGCCATGGCCCCTCAACTAGAAGATTTGAGCCCAGACTCTTCCAACTCCAGTCCCACACAGTCCACCATACCAGCAGCTTCCTCTATAGCATTGGTTCTCAACCTGTGGGCCACGACCCCTTTGGCAAACTTCTATCTCCAAAATTATTTACATTACAATTCATAACTGTAGCAAAATTATAGTTAAGAAGTGGCATGGAAATAATTTTATGGTTGGCGTCACCATAACAGGAACTGTATAAATGGCTCACAGCTTTGGGAAGGTTGAGAATCTCCGCTCTATAGGGCAGAGCCTGGCCTTCTCCCAGGGAGGGAGAGCTGCTTTTCTTTGGAACCCTCGCCTCAGGAGTCATCCATTCAAGACTCTCCTGGTCCTTCTCAGCCTGGGGCTAGCCCACAGGCCTCAGCAGAGTTCCCAGGACCAGTAGAACCCGACTCTATGTGGCCACGGGCAGGAATCCAGTCCTGCCATTCTCTATTTATGTGGCCTTGGGCAGTCTCTAGACCCCTCTGCACCTTGCTTTCCTTATCTATGACATTTTAAATGTGTACAAAACATCTGGGCCAGAATGCTTAGTAAAAGGAAGTAGTTATTTCTTTCCTGTTAATCATTAACATCTTCATGGGAAAAGTAGGCATTAAGAGTATTTCTGGGATCCCTGCTTTAAACTCCACTCATTATCATGGCATGACAGGACATGGATAAAGATGAAAACCAGAGGAGGAAGGTGCTGGAGAGATGGCTCAGCAGTTAAGAACACCGGTGGTTACTCCAGAGGGCAGGGTTTGATTCCCAGCATCCATGCGGCAGCTCACAGCCATCTGTAACTCGAGTCTTGGGAGATTCAATGCCTTCTTCTGGCCTCTGAGTGTACCAGGCACCCACATAGTGCACAGACACATGCAGACAAGCACATTCATAAGACAAGTTAAAAAATAAATAAATAAAACAAGGCTCTGGAGAGATGACTCAGCAGTTAAGAGCACTATCTGCTCTTCCAGAGGATCTGGGTTCAAATCCCAGAATGCACATAGCAGCTCATAACATCTGTAACCCCAGTTCCAGGAGATCCAATGCCTTCTTCCAGCCTCTGCAGACACTACACACATGATGCACAGACATCCATGCATGCAAAACATACATATACATAAAGTAAAAATAAATAACTTTTACAAAGAAAAAGAAAAGAAAAATGCTCCTTCAAAGGCAGATCATTGAAGACAGAAAGCTTTGGGACCTGTTTCTCACTGATATACAACTAAGGGTGAAGCTAAAACCTCTCTGAAATTGTAAGTTTGGTAAAATGAAAATGAAACACTACTGTAAAATATTAGATTTTTAAAAACAACTCCACTTTATTTGTGTGTGTCTGTGAGGAGCACATGTGCCACACGACAAGTGTGGCGGTCAGAGGACAACTTGCAGGAGCTGGTTCTCCTCATCCACCGTGTGGATCCCTGTGGACCACACTCAGGTTAGGCTTGGTGGCAAGCCCCTTTACCCTCTGAGCCATCTTACTGACCCAAATATTAGATAAAGCTCTCTGTGTCAGTGTGTGTGTGTGTGTGTACAGGTGTGTATACACAGGTGTGTGTGCTCAAGTAGATGTCAGAAGTCAGTCTCTGGTACCATCCACTCTTCTTTTTTGAAACAGGCTATCTTCCTGGCCTGAGACTCATCCGAGTAGGTTCATCTGGCCGGCCAGTGAGCGCTAAGACTCCTTCAGTCTCTGCCTTCCCAGCACCAGGATTACAAGTGCATGATACCATGCTTGCCTGTGGTGGTTTGAGTGAGAATGGCCCTCGGAGGCTCATATATTTGAATTCTTGATGCCCAGTGGGTGGAACTGTTTGGGAAGGATTAGGGGGTGTGGCCTTGTTAGAGGAGGTGTGTCACTGGGGGAGGGCTTTGCAGTTTGAAAAGCCCACGGCATCCCCAGTTGGTTCTCTTTCTGTTTGCCTTGTGCTTCTGGATCAAATGTGAGCCCTCAGTCTCCAGTGCCATGGCTGCCTGCTTTGCTGCCATGCTCCCTGCCATGACGGTCGTGGGCTCACCCTCTGAAACTGCCATAGTGAAATTAAATGATCGATATATATCAGTTTTTGAAATAATTTAGTGGGGCTATTTCAAGGACAATGGGTATAAAGCTGTGGTTAGATCCGCAGATTTTCTGAGCATTTACGGTAAAACACATCTGGGCGATTTGATGTGACCGTGGCTTGATTTAGGTGTCCTGGGATTGCAAGTCCCAACAAACTTCTTTCATAAGTTGCCTTGGTCATGATGTCTCTCCACAGCAATAGAAAAGTAACTGAGACAATGGCCTTTTAAAGGGGGTTCTGAGACCCGAACTCAGGTCCTCATGCTTGTCAAGCAAACACTTTACAGACTAGGTTATCTCTCAGCCAGTAAAACACTAGATCTAGACTGTATGAATCAGAGATCCTCCTCTTCATAACAGGAGTACGGGAGTCTCAGAGCAGTGGAAGTGAGGCCAGTTTCTTTTTGGTTCCACAGAAACTGGGTATCAGCCTGGACAAAAGGCAAAATGGCTGCTGTTCTGATTTGGCACCAAAGAGTGGTTTTTCTATTTCCAAAGGAATTCCCCTGCCCTCTGATTTTCTCTTCGGGTGAGTTCTTCAGGTAAGTACAGTCTCTCGCACTTGCCTAGTATATTACTTCTGGGGCTGGTGATCCCCTCCCCTTTTCTGAGTTAGTGAGGTCAGGCTGTAGCAGATTGTAACTTTTCAACACTAAGGTAAACTCAAAAGCACCCAGGCAAGCAGGCACCAACTGCTAGCCAGGAAACAGGTGCCCAGTGCCTCCTCCTTATCTTTGACTCTTTGATGCTCTGAATGCATCTCATAACTGAAAATGGACCATAATGATTTGTTACTTACATAAACCCCCTTCTTCTAGAGACCTATTTATTTCTTTATCTTGAAACACTTGGAGGATCAAAACCCGGGCCTTTTCACACACTGCTCCAGAGTTTATTTAACTGAAATGTTTATTAGATCTGTCTGTCTATCTATCTATCTATCTATCTATCTATCTATCTATCTGTCTGTCTGTCTGTCTGTCTGTCTGTCCGTCCGTCCGTCCGTCCGTCCATCCATCCATCCATCCATCCATCCATCCATCCATCTATCATCTATCTATCTATCTATCTATGTAGTGTATATGCACATGTGTGCATGAGCCCTGGACACACATTGTGGAGATTAAGGAACAAATTGTGGGAGAAAGTCAGTTCTCTCCTTCCATCATGTTGGTTCTGGGGATCAAACTCAGGGTGTCAGACTTGATGGCAAGTGCTTTCTGAACCATTTCACCAGCCTGAAGATCTGTTTTTAAAAAGAGGTCACAATGCCAGGAGGTGGTGGTACACATTTGATCCCAGCACTTAGGAGGTAGAGGCAGGTGGATCTCTGTGAGTTCGAGGCCAGCCTGGTCTACAGACGGAGTTCCAGAACAGCCAAAGCTATACAGAGAAACCCTGTCTTGAAAAACCAAAAATCAACACACACACACACACACACACACACACACACACACACACACACATATATGTCACTAAGCATGGTGGTACATTCCTGTAACTCTAGTACTTGGTAAATGGGAGCAAGAGGAGCAAGAGTTCTGGGTCATTCTCCTCAGCTGCAAATCAACTTTGGGGGCCAGCATGGGCTATATGAGATCTAGTCTCAAAACAAAACAAACAAACAAAAAACCAAAACCAAACCCCAAAAACACCACTACCAACAAAAACCTAGCTGGGCCCTATGGTGCAGCAACTTTGATCCCAGCACTGGGAGTCTGAGGCAGCCTAATCTACATGAGTTCAAGGCCAGCTTGATTTACATATATAAGCTCCATGCCAGCCAAAGTTAGAGACCCTGTCTCAGATAAAAGCAACAACAACAAAACCCAAACCAAACAAACAAACAAATGAAAAACCCGAGGGAAAATAAATAAAAAGTAAGAAGCAAGGCTACTGCCACAAGTTGTTTGATGTCCCTGGTTTTTCACCTTTACTCTGCCAAATGTCTTTCTTTAAAACAAAACGTCTGTAAATTGACTTAGGTTTCCATAGCTCATGAACAAGAAAGCACCATGTTAATGTTGCTGTAGTCTCCCTTGGTTTCACTCTGTGATCTTTGGGGTTTTGCCTGAGTTGCTGAGGCGGCAAGGACTCTGGAGGTGAAAATGAGCTGTCTCTAGGCATAGTCACAAAGCCTAGGTCGAGCATTTCATCGAGGAACAGGTTGGTTCCCATCAATCCTCTGATGTTTATCAGATGGAGTAATGTGCACCCAGATTGGAAGGGGAATGAGTTTCCTTCTAGTAGATGGACCTTGACAACACAGTGTTCTTGAAAAATAATAAGTTTGTGCTCATGCTCATTGAGGAACTAGTTTTAAAATGAAGTGTCTGTGGCTTCCACATTACACTGTAACAAGCCAGGTGCGAGCCTGCACCTTCAGGGAGTGGAACGTCCCCTGGTGGCCGTTGGGAGCTACTTCTTGTCCTCTGCTCTTACTCTCAGTAAATTTGAACATAGCACTGTCTCGGGCCCTCGGTGCCCTGTGTCTGCCGCCGAAATGTTCAGCTCCAAACCCTCTGCTGCTTTCTCCTTGTTTTGTCACTAACCCAGGTGCTGAAATGATATAGGCAGTGTTGTCTTGAGTTCAAGTTTAATTCATTCTCTTTTGTTTGATTACAATGCTACTTCTAAGTTCATTCATTTGCCAATTCTTTTACAGTTTAAAAAATTATTTTATTTAGTATTATTATTATTGCGTGAGCGTGTATGATGTGGGGGTGTGGAGGTCAGAGGACAACTTTTGACAATCAGTCCTCTCCCTTCTACCGAGAGCTCCTGGGCTTGACTCAGGTTATCAGTGTTTGTGGCAAGTGCTTTACTTGCCAAATGTCTTGCCCAGGCTCTGCTTGCCAATTCTGTCTCACCAGTTCTTTGCAAGCAAGGAGAGAATTAAGCATGATGTGCCCATTTTATGGATGGGGATTATACCGACAAGACCTCGTCCTCAGCATCCTAGTGCTGAAGGCTTTGGGCTTCTTCACACGATGAATGTAAATGGGTTTTCATCAAAGAGGGCTATGTGGTGGAAATGAGGTTTAGAAGCCAAGGTTTTTAAAATCTGGGAACCTTAAAGAGACTCATTCGTTCGGTCACTCTTGGTTGCTGTTGGTTTGGGTTTTGTTCTCATGTAGCCCTGTCTGACCTGGAACTTACTGTACAGCTGAGGATGACTTCGGCCTCCTGACCCCCTTCCTCCACCTCCCAAGTGCTGGGATTGCCAGAGTGCGCCACCACACCTGAACTAATAATTTTCATCTTACTGGTTCTCCCAACATCGACATCTGTGCGTGCCATTTTAGAGGTGAAGAGCACGAGGCTAAAGAGAAAGGAGAGGGACTAGATAGAAATTGAAGGAATAAAATCTAGGTTTTCTGCTTCTCTATTCCCACCACTTTGGGGTATGGGTCTTCCATGTTTTCTGGCTTGGATGCCCATGCTGATTAGTTTAACACTAATAAGTGTCAGGTTCATCCAAAGAGCATGACCTTAGTATGTAAATTATTCAGCAATGAGGTTGATATAACTATTTATAGGTCATAAATCAGTTATGAACTCAGAAATATGAGAGCAGGGTCCTAAACAGAGAGGCAGTTGTTCCCTAGCAAGGGCTTAAGCATGCAGAGCTGAATTTGGGCATATATATATATATATTTTTTTATCAGATCCTGTGTGCATGGTGCTGGAGAAGGGGTTATAGAAAGGCTCAGAGTTGAGTTCAGGTTTTGGGCAAGTTCCAAACAACTGATAAAGACTGCCTGATGGGGCCAGGTGGATGGTGCACACCTTTAACCCCAGCAGTCAGAGGCAGGTGGATCTCTGTAAATTTGAGCCCAACTTGTTCTACATATTGAGTTCTAGGCCAGCCAAGACTATATAGTGAGACTCTCCAAACAAACATACAAACAAACAAAACAAAATTACCTGATGTACAGACTGCGCTGAGAAGGATCCCAAGGCCAAGTTCAGACGCCAGAAAACCCCTGGGCTACAGAAAAGCCATCCCTGGCTTCTTGTTGTTGTTTTCCCCCTTCATATTTATTGCATAGCACTTAGAGATGCTTTACGACACCCACCTACTGGGAACACTAGTTTTCTAGTTTACTTCTCTGTTACTGTGATAAACACCATGACCAAGCCGGGCGGTGGTGGTACATACCTTTAATCCCAGCACTCGGGAGGCAGAGGCAGGTGGCTCTCTGTGAGTTCGAGGCCAGCCTGGTCTACAGAGCAAGTTCCAGGACAGACTCCAAAAGCTACACAAAGAAACTCTGTCTCGAAAAACCAAATCTAAAACCAAAACAAAACAAAACAAAACACTCCCCCCAAACAAACAAACAAACAAACAAAACAAAACACACCATGATCAAAAGCAATGTGGGGGAAAAGGGGTTATTTTAGCTTACAGGTTACAGTCCATCATCGAGGGAAATCAAGGCAGGAACTCATTGCAGGAGCTTAAAGCAGAAACTGAAGTAGAGACAATGAAACAACAGCGGTGTGACTCTTTAATACAGCTCCTCATGTTGTGGTGGCTCCCAACCATAAAATTCTTTTTGTTGGTACTTCACAGCTGTAATTTTGCTACTGTTATGAATTGTAGTGCAAATATCTGATATGCAGGATATCTGATATTCGACCCCTGTGAAAGGGTCATTTGACCCCTCCCAAAGGGGTTGCAACCCCTGGGTTGAGAACGGCTGCGATGGAGGACTGGGACTTGCTGGCTTGCTTCCCCTGGCCAGCTATCTTTCCTATATAGCCCAGGCCTACCTGCCTAGGGATGGACTAGGTCCTCCCACATCAATTGACTATCAAGGAAATGCCTCACAGACATGCCTACAGGCCAATCGGATGGAAGCAACTCCTCAGTGGAGGTCCTCTTCTCAGACGTGCCAAGATGATAACCAAGATTAGCCATCACAAGTAGGTCACGCTTACTGCTGAATTCGTATGTGGATGCATCTCCTGCAACCCGTGAAGGAGGGAGAATCCAAACGGCTCCCTTTCAAAGATTCCCCAGAATAAGGAGAAGCTACAGCATACTGCAGAAGAGAGAGGAAAAAAATCTCAGGGTACAGCTGGCATCAATCAGGATCCTGGCTAGATTTGGGGGCATTCTATGTTTCTATCATTGGGGGGAGACTCCTCTGCCACGGACCCTCCACATCCTGACGAGGCCTTACCCATGGTAGGATGGTGCACCCCAGTTTCTTCTTTTCTTCTGTAGGAGAGTTTCTTTGCTCATGTAGTATTTCAGCTGGTCCAAGTGCAAAACTACACCTTATTCATGTGAGGGAATGCTGAGTTTAAAGGTCCAAGGTCTCTCATAAACTGCAGCTGCTGTGGACACTTGGCCCTGGATAAAGCCCTGAGAGAGAGCCCGTGTTCGTGGGCACAGGCGTTGGAAGACCCTGACTCCAAGGATTGTGATTCTGTGGCTGCTGCCTCTCTCACTGCTCATTCTGTGTCCATAGCAAGCCACTCTTCAGACTTCCTCTGGTCTCTGAGCAAATCAGGTCATGTCGTGTCTGGATGCCAGGCACACCCTGTGGCTTTCTGTTCAGAACTACACTATCTTCACAGGTACACGGTTCATCGCCCTGGCTGCCACCTCCAGATATGAGGCTTTCTCTAGCTTGACCACAGACCTACCCTCCTTGCTGCTATGAGTCCTGGGGCTCTGTGATAACACCCCTGAGCCATTCTGGTCCAGTTCTTCTGCTGGACAAAATGCCACCCCCCCCCTTTTTTTTTTTTTTTTTAAGAATTCTTGAGATCTCCATAACTCTCTTCCTATTGTCCCCAGGGGCACCATCCTAAAAGGATAATGATTTACTTTTATCGAGAGCTTAAGTGCCAGGCTCATCCAAGTCCATATGAGTGTTACTTCATTTAATCCTAAGAACAATCCTATTATTATCACCCGGTTAACAAATGAAGGCTGAAGCCCTGGAAGGAAATTGTCAAGATCATATATCAAGTGGCGGGTGGATGGTGATGTGACTTTGGCGATCTGAGTCCAGCTGATCATTTTGCTTATCTCCACTTGATAATTCAAAATCACATTTGCAGCTCAAAGGCAGTTGCTTGCTATCTTGTCTGGGAAAGTCTCACTATCTTTTTTTTTTTTTTTTCCAAATTCATTATAGTCTTTTTTTATTCCTCCAAATGATGAAATACATGTTTATTGTAGAACCCTCTGACCATTGGAAACGCCAGAGAGAGCTGAAGTGTGTTTGCTTTGTGAAAATTTACCAAAAATGAGCAATGTGTGATGTGTGCTCTTCTCTTTTTGATTACTCTACTTCGACCAGGGTTTGCAGAGAAAGAGTGTGTGGACACATGACTCGGTGGTCAAGAGCACTTACTGCACTGGCAGAGGATCAGGGTCAGTTCCCAGCACCCACAGGGCAACTCTCCAGTTCCTGGGCATCTGACGTTCTCTTCTGGCCTCCATGGGTACCACATGCACAAAGTTCACATATATACATTCAGGCAAAACACTCACACACATGAAATAAAAATAAATGACTCTTTTAGAAAGTTCCCAGAAAAGAGACTTTCAGATCCCTTTATTTATATTTTAATTTAGAAACCCCACCTTGCACCCTCTTTGAGGACTGCAATGAAATTTGCCAATGCTTGGAGCAAGGTGAATTTCGCAGCAGCATTTAGTTAATATAAATGTTCAAGGAACAAACACCATCGTAGCTGGTCAGGCTAAGCCTGACCCACAAGCTTTATGAGCACGGTAGAGAGGTGACCAAAACTTATGAGAACCTTATTTCAACGGAAGGAGGACCGTAGGTTACTTCACATACCTGTGTCCTTACTATTAACTAGAAAGATAGAAGTTGTATACACGCGTTTTTTAATGCTGCTGCTTCTGACTGGGATTGGACATGTAACAAATTTTAAAAGGGGCTTCATTAATTGGTTTTTCAGAATTCCAGGTGCCAACGCTGGCAGAAAAGAAGTAACAGTAAACGAAACGGTAGGCTTTTGTACAATGCGATTGGACTTACCCAAGGACCTCCATGGACCGGGCTTGTCCCCCACACTGTCAGCTTTCAGTCTCATAGCAGCTCTGTAAAGTTGCACCAGTTCTTCGGGTTTGCACATAAA